>NC_052392.1:39010167-39222667 GCF_009389715.1 Phoenix dactylifera | reverse complement strand
ATCAACAAGTTGCAACCAACCATCAACAAGACGAGAAGAATATAACCATATACAGGATCTTTATATGACATAACATAGATCAACAATGTATGCTAGAAAAACCAATTTGTATGACTTAAGCAGAAGACAAAAGAAAGCAACAAAGAGCAAATTAAAGCACATGCATCAGGACCACAAACAAACCACAATGAGCTTATTAGTCATAAATGTTTTAGACATATAAACCACAGTAATAACAGGATTATGCAATTTCAATAAGATATATTTCATGAAAGTGCTTCTGTAGTTTGCTGACATAATAGGCGTACAACCAAACTTGCCAAATATAATGGGAAACCATAGCTTTATTCTATAGGTAGGTTGGAAGCATTACAAAGCAAGTACAATTGCAAAAGCAAGATTATAAAGCAAGATGGATCCATAAGCAGATTTTTCTGGCTGTTGAAATCTAAATGATGAAAAAGGTTAGAAGGAAGAAAAGTGAGGAAGTTTATTTAAAAAAAAAAAAAAGACCAGAGGAGAAACAGTTTTTTGGATAATTAGATGAAGTTGAATGAGGCATGATTACTGATATTGAACAAGGTAGGCAAAAATAGAACTAAAGACAATTGTAAAGGTAAAGGGAGCCAAGGCTGGGAAATAGTTAAGGAGCACTAAACACCTTCATGAACTTGAACTTGACATTACACCAAGCCCACTGTCAAGGCCTTGATAGCATCACACCATCAAGAAGGATATCAAGAGAAGAAGCTTGTGCTCGTTAGGAACTGAAATAATCTCTTCTCGAATCAAATCCAACAAAGTTCTGACAGTAAATTTCCTGATAAAATTCACATTTTTTTGGGTCCCTATTACTACCAACTCCCAAACCGGCTCTAATACAACTCTGGCTTAGATTGAATCTACATCCTTTGGATGAAATACTTTGTGGCCTTGGGATATTGTACCATAGATTTTTTTATTTCAATTTAGCTGTTGGTAATGATGGATATGTAGATGCACATCAAAGACTTGCATTGGAATATTAGAATCTTTATTTATGATATTTCCATGTAAAAAGCATGCATATAAGTTTTAGAATATTTATACTTTCCCACAATGGTGATTCTGGAGTTATCCTCTTGGAAGAGATTGAGGGCCGCGAATGCACACAACCCTTCGAGAAGCCGCTTCAATCCACTTGCTCTATCTTCCAAGGCCAAGGCCTTCAACAACTGCAGGCTAAGGGGAAGCTCTGCAACAAGACCTTGTTCTATTGCTTAAGAACAAACCTCCTTCTCTCTTCCTCTCTTTTCTTGGAGAAGAAGCTCTCTGTCGTTACACTCTCTCTTTATTTTTCCTCACACCAAGTTTTCTCCTAGGCGCCACCACCCACAACCCTAGGGTGCCTCATCTAGGATTATATAGAGGGAGGTGCCAGGGTTTCTCCTCAACTCAGGCCCCTTAGAGTATGCATTGGACTCAAATAGGAGAAAAGAGGGAGCAGCCTTGGGTGCCTCCTCCCATATGATGTCGCACTCCCATAGGGAGTGCACCATCATAAAGCACATTAGAGAGGGAAAAGGAGGGGCAGCCCCACATGGGTGGCCGCCCGCTACTTGAACCCATCCAAGTTGCCCCAGGTCAAGGCTCAATCTAGTCCTTCTTGACCTGACTTAGCCTAAACCCATAGTTAGACAATTTGTTCAGCCAGATTAGAGCTCAAATAATCCTCCAATCAAATCCAAACCTTTCTTGATTCAATTAAAGATTATTTACAGAGAGAATAACTAATTAGAATCTTATTCCAATTAACCTTAAGATAGATGGCACATGCTAGACGTGTTACAATGGTAATAGAAATTAGGTTCCTGCTCACCAATAACCTACCTCTATAGGATAGTCACACTGTAGCAGCTTGATCTAGCATAAGGATAGGGAGCCCATACTGCATTACCAGGCTCCTGGTGAGTTAAGGCTCCTGGTAATAGAAATTAGGTTCCTGCTCACCAATAACCTACCTCTATAGGATAGTCACACTGTAGCAGCTTGATCTAGCATAAGGATAGGGAGCCCATACTGCATTACCAGGCTCCTGGTGAGTTAAGATGAAACTAGTTGGTCTCCTTGTCCCTGCACAAGCTTTATGTTGCAATTCAACTCCTTATCATTTTAGTGTCCTTGTATGACCATTGAAAGCTCATACATTGTCAAAACTTAGTCATACTATATCAAGGCCCATTAGAACTACGGATCATGTATGTGTGTGTGTGTGTATATATATATATATATATATATATATACCACTGAGTAAAATCTTTTCGCACCAAACCTTTCAAAAATACTTAACTTTACTTATAATAATTATTTTGTCAAAACAATTATTTTCAAAACTTAAGTAACTGTTTGGATCCTAGGTCTTACATATTTGACCATATCTCTATTCTAATATGGATACTATGCTATATGATAATTTGGACATTGTGCCATATGATAATATGGACACTAGGCCATATAATGGTATCTATGTAGGATAGCTAAACCCTCTCTCACATCCAACTCCAGTAAATCATTGTGCTCTCTATCAAGGACATAGTCCAAGACATCACTGTCGATACATGAGTTTAGCCGCAAATTTACTAACAACCAGAATTCAGTAAATTGTCCTACTCTTCTGGTCAAAGGACCACTTGCAAGCTATATAGTCTAGTTCACACCTCAACTCTTGACAATGATTTTCAAGAATAGTCAACATGATAGCACACCCAAGTATCAGCGTCAGGTCACCACCTTGGTGGAGGAGGAACTCTATGTAGTCACCGTACACCTCAACAACCTTATATGTACGATGTCCAACCTCATATATAACTATGAACATCCAAGTACTTAGGAAGCACCAATCCTTCCTATAGTAAATACATTGACCTAAGGTCTATCATACCAACCCATATTGATCGTATCGTACCGTACCATTAAGATACCCAAGGTTCGCCATTTCGGTACCAGACCCCGTACGGGTAGCATCCTATTATGGTATCGGTACATCCGGTATGCAGGTCAATTCAGCATATCAAGTATTGATACACCCTCCGTATTGCATACCGATTTGGTATTGATACAATACGGTCAATACGCATCAGTATCAATCGATACGGCAAACCTTGAAGGTACTAGTACGGTATAATACAGTACGATACTAGTCCATACGAGCCTAAATCGAGCAAAATTATCATATACTGCTATTGATGTCAATGGAAACAAATACCCAAATATTTTACCCGTCGCCAAACTAAACAGAGCTATTTTAACCGAAATTAATTAAGGATGGTTTCAACGATGGTTTTAAAAATAAAAAATCATTGAATTTCGGTTTTGGTTTCGGTTCCGATTTTGGTGAATTTTCCAACCCAAATCCGACTCGACACCAAACCCAAAACCAGACATACCTGATAATTAATGCCCTTGTTACCTTTTGTATTTAGTGTAAATCCAAGTTAGGAACTCTATGAAATAGTAGTGAAGATGACTTTTAGGTCAATAAGATAATCTATAGAACATTTTTTGGTATTAATAAAATTGCAGTCTTTGAATAAATGGTTCTCAATTATATTATAAATTATCTTATTAGATGAGCCTGTTTTTCTTGTATTTTTTTTCTTCTTTGAGGCATAATATATTCGTGGATTAGTGAAGGCAAAATGAAGGATTGGATTGTTCACCAAAAATTTTTCGCATTGAAAAATTTATCATTATATTTTCTTTATGTAGTTGGACTTGTTTTTAACTTAGACTATTATGTTTGTTGGATGGTTGTATTATTATTTTTGGATTATTGAGTTTGTTTGATGGTGGTATTATTAGTTTTGGATATATTTATTACTTGAGTTGGTAATAAATTATATTATGAAAATTATGGACGATGCCTTTAATTTGGTTATTTATATGTGAAAATTTTGAAATGACTACAAAAACTAAAAGATGTTTTGTTTTTCGATTTTAGTTTTGATATTGCCATTTTTTGTGGTGGTTATGATATTTTACTTCAAAAATTGTCTGGCTTTGGTTCGGTTTCGAGGAGCAATGGTGGATTTTGGATTCAGTTCGGTTTTTTTCACTAATCGCATTAAATTTGCGTTGTTGACATCCCTACATACTACTTGGTACCGCTCCAAATTAAGATGAATACCATACAGTACCAACCCATTTTGCATGATTTCAAGCAGTGTCATGACAAAAGTGAGAAAAAAGGGTCTGAAACCGTATGATACCAACCATACTGTACCGAACCAGCAACATACCAGCATGATACCTAGTATCAAGATTGCGGACCTTTCTCTAACCACTTGGATAATTTCCCTGGGGTACTCATGGACTCTTTTCGGACTCTACAACCGATGTATGACACATATCCTATATTGTTTAAGTGATCATGATAAGTAAAAGTTCATATATTATTCTAAAAAGGTAAAGCATGGACCTTTGTTCCCATCCAATACTCAGATATCATTAGACCTGTATTTTTTATGTAAAATAAAGAGGTACAATAATAAGTCAAATACATGAATGTAAATAATTTGCAAGTTAATTGTTGAAGGTGGAGAAAACAACTTTAGTTGCAACCTACTAGTCACACTCTAATTTCTTGATTTGGGGCACAACATTTTACATATGCTGTAGGCAACATCGATAAAAATACCCTCGTTCGTATCTAAGACCCGTATTGTGCCTTTGATATATGAATCAAGATATACATCTCAATGTAGGCATGGTGGAATTAGAAAGAATGTAACACAAATTGTTACTCGATGTAGCATTGATGAGAGAAAAATGTATGCATGTAGTAGTATTTCCTTGTGCCGTGTATTATCCAATCATGAAAGAAGCTGAAATCATAGTTGTTATGTGCCATGCCTACTAGCATCAACCTAACTTGCAGGCAATACAAAAAAAAAGTGCTCAGATTTTACTTTATATTGGGAACAGTTAAATACCTCCTTTTCAATCCAAGTATCCGCACACGTGTCACACGAGAAAATTACATCAATCCTGTCCCATTAAAAAACAAGAAAAAAACTTAAAAACACAATTTTGGCAACAAGAATAACCACCATCGAGCAGATAAAGATGGAAATTGTCTACGAATGTTTAATTTCCACTTCGTGAAATTACACCAATAGCTGGAAACGCAAGCAAGGTGGAGCTATGGGCCTATTCTTACTTTTCAATGAGTCGAACTACTTTTGGTTTTACATCTCTTATGCATTATAAGTTGTCACTTCAGACCTGTATAATTCTAAAGTTGAAATCAACATAGCAGCCGCATTATTGTGGCATATGCATATTATATGCATTGTGATGTATTCAACCCATGAAATAAACCTTATGTGATCTTTGAGAGCTCACAATTATAGATTAAGTGGACAATTTGCAAGGGTTATAAGGATAACTCCAAACATAAAGTCACTTTCTTAATAAAACATTTTATGACAATTGTAGGCTACATAATGAGAGGCTAAGTAACCTCTTGAACCCGGAAGCTTAAGCTATTTGGAGTTGGTCAACAATACATGTCAGCCTTAGCCCCTCCTCACATGTGACCTAGACTATTCACACTGACATTTAAATGAGTCAAGACAACAAGTGAGACGAGTCAAATAGAATCAGATGAGTTAAATAAATAATTAATGTGGAGGGAAATTGAATCCATGACCTGCATCAAACTTTCTGATGCTATAACAATTAACCACTTGACCCAAAAACTTAAGCTTAATGTATATCATGCTTAAGAAGGTAGCCCTCCTCCAGTAGCTAAACCCCAACTCACCTCCAAAACAACCAGTACTCAGAAAAACAGAAGAAAATGATGAAGGTGGGATTTGATAGGCCAGTTCCTTGTCAACCTAAAGTCTACCCTCCAACAATCAGTGCTTACAGCTAAACTAGTTAGCCAAGAAGAAAATTTGGCAAGTGCAGACACCACCATTAAGTCTATAGGTCAATTCACATATAGGGTTACTTCTTTGATTACAGGGTTTAAACTCACGTAACCATGTAGAGAGCCTCTTGACAGAAAAAGGAGAGAATACAGGCACTTGATGGAGGAATCTGCCATTATAATTAAGGTACTCAAATATCAGCCTCACAAGAAGCATTCTATCGTGAATAGACATAAGTTTATAACATCCTAAAATAAAACTACACATCATAAATTTGGTAACATAAAATGGACAGTGATTTTTTAAGAACCTTTTAAGTTCCACCATTTGTGGACACCAAAAACAATACAGAGACCGCAACCCAAAATGTGAAACCAAGATGTTGTCGGCTTGAAACGTTGGCATCTAGCATCGTGACTTGGAGTTTCGCACTTAGAAGACCTTATCCTAGTTTCAAGTGTCCCACTAGATGTGTCACAGGTATGTGATGAATTTCTAACAAAACTAGCTTAACATCTTTGCACGCCTAGCATAGCTATTGTGTTTTAAGTCCCATATTTCCAGTTAAGTGCTAAATCAGTTATTTTTAACAAGTATAACCAAAAGGCCTTATCCCGACTATGATATGGTGGCCATACAAATCCTCCATCATTCTATACATGATGTTCTGAGACGTTCAGCAAGTATTGTAGCAAATTCACAATTTCATTAGACCATGAGGCTAAATATAGTAAGACAGCTTCAATATGTATAATGACAATTAAATAAGGAAAAATTAATTAAAGCTACAAAAAGATTGGTAATATTTTATAACAACATCCACCCTACAGCTTGGTTCTAAAATTACAAAGAAAAAATTGATAGGATAATAGTAAAATGGTAATGGAGGGTGTCAAGTAGAGAAATTGGTAAGTCTTTGGGGGGTTGGTTCTAGGGACCTTGGTTCGAGTCCTGCCCTCACCCTGATTTCGGCCAAAATTTCTCCTATCCTAGTTCTCAAAAAAAGGTAAAATGTTAATGATCGATGAAAGGAATAGCCATACCCAGCAAAACTTTCCTTGTGACTTCGGAGTCCAGACATCATAGCATCAAATACCACCACAACCTTTACCTCTGTAAGCTTGCAAAAGCAACAGCATAAATTGGCAAAGTATACACATGTAAATATTTGAAAAATGTTTGCAAAGCTTGGAAATTTATCCTAATAATTCATGGCCAACGGTATTATAGTATATGAATAAATAATAAGGTTTTATCCTCTTGAATTTGGATTGCTGCAATCCATTATGCTTAGCATTAAGTGCTGGTCTAGATAACATAGAGTTGATTGAGAAAACAAGAAATGCATGTACATTTCTAAAGTTTCCATTTGCCACCATATTAAACATATTTTAAGGGACACAAAATCAAGTGATGTCAGCAGATCAAGCATGGTTTAATATAGATAAGCCTAAACCAAGAACATACTGCGAATCATAAACCAAGCTTAGGCCAAATTCAGGCTCTAATCTCATACCCAGAGCCTAACCCACATACTAATGATTAGACCCAACCAAATAAAACTATAAACCAAGATATGAAACTGGCAGTAGCGGCTATTTAGAATAAGTTAGTCAACCCCTAAAATTGCTGCAGTGGACCAACAGTAGCTGCTAAGTATAAAAGAATCTAACTAAGCTCACATAATTGATACAAATAGTTAGATCTCTCTCTCTCTCTCTCTCTCTCTCTCTCTCTCTCTCTCTCTCTCTCTCTGTGCATGTAAGGACACACAGACAAGCATGTGTGTTAAACAAAGCTAGAGGCCATTGAAGCACAACCATGATATGTGGAGATCTAGATTTGACTCATGGACCTTGGTTCCCATTGGTGAAATTTTCTCCATTAGTTTGCAAGATTGGTGCTCAGCTAAAAGGGTTCAAAGATAAGCTCACTCAACTGGTGTTTTTGGAAAAATCCATAGGGTTATATGACCTAGAGGGTTAAGGACAACTAGACCAGCTTCTTTTACATGTTTATAATTTCAGATAGCCAAAGCAGGAATAGCTAGGTTTCTTTTGCAGGTGATGGAAGAGAATCTTATCGCCTGCAAATCAAGCAAGGGGCAAGCACTAGGATAGTGTGTAACAAAGAACGGCCTGAACAACAAAGAAGAGACGATACCAAATACTCAAAGATAACAGTAGGATAAACCTTTCAGTACACTGAATGCTATCAACTCATCAATCAGTTTTTGGCGAGCAATATCAAGCCTTCCCTTCATGAAATGCTTCTTTAACTTTGCCCAATAGCCACAGACATTGTACCCATCAACAAGCAGAACTGGAATGGCAGTATCCAAGCCCTGGTTTGTACTAGACAAAAACCGATAAACCTTAGAATCCAAACTCTTCAGCAATTACTTTGTAGCATATTCATCAGAAAGCACCGATGAATTCGATATAAACAAATAGAAAATTAAATGAGAAAATTAAGTGCTGACTAATAAAGGTTAGTAGTCGGGTCTTTATAGAAATCTGTATCTTCTGGAAGCACTTCTTTCACAGCCTTCTTTTTGCGGTAACTAGTAGCAGGCTTAGGCGTATTAGATTTCTGCTTTTGAAACTCCTGCAATCCAGCACAAGGGATGTGAAAAGAAAATTCATTTATGGTGAAATTAATCTAAACAAGCTAACCTTTGACTCCAATCAAGAAGGAATTTCAACTGACAAAGAAAATTGATGGAACCTATCCTAGAAGCCAATGGTTAAAGATGCCTAGCCCACCCATGAATAACCCGTTTATGGATGGTGTCAAAAAACAACAATGCACTAAGGATATCCACACCAAAAGGAGAGGTTGGAGACCATCACTGCTGTGAGATGCCCCTCCAATTGGATTGTACAGAAGAAATGTGACAGTTAAAATGCTTACCCTCCACAACCTTAGAAACTGCAAATTCTGCTTGACATTTGATGTAATCCTTGGAGGAACTTGATCTGGACCCTGTAAGCATGGAGTGCCAGATTTTGATGTAATGTGAAAAAAAATTTAACCAAAAAAAAAAAACATCATCTACTATCTCACAAGGCAATCTCTAACAAAAATAATCTGAAGAGAACTCTTTTGACATCATAAGCTATGAACAACAATAGTAGTGCCCCAGAACATTAATAGTACAGCACTGGAATCTCGATATTCAGTCAATGCATCAGTAATTCAAGTAAATACTCAAGCCATACTAATTAGAGATTACATGAGTTTCTTTTGGACAAAGGTGCATGTTGACAGATTCTGTGTGACATCTAAATTTCACTTTGCTTTTCTGCGAAAGGGTCGCAAGGGCATGCCTCCATAGCAGCACACTAGCATATGCAATTGCAAAACTTGAAACTATTAAAATAACTGGAGGTTTGGTTATCATGGACACAAAATAATTTAAAGACATGAAGATATCTCTTCTAGGCGAACGGTTACAAAAATGTATGGGCGATATGAGGAAGGGCAAGCTGTAATTTTAGACAGACTCAATGAATAAGGGCAGATTGGAGTTGTCCCAAGTTCCCAACCACCAGCACCAACTCCAAGCGTGAAATTTAGCCCATTTCCAGATTACATTAGAATCCAGAACCAGTTCAGTCATGTCGATAGGTATAACGGGGGCGAAATTTGCCCGAATTCTACTCATTCGGAGACAATTCAAGCCCATATTTGATAACTAAACTCATGCTATCCTCTTTCAAGTTAACACATCAGGAATTCACCATATACTAAGCGTTTTTTCAGGCAAAAAAAAGGAACTTTGACATCTTCTGGGATAAATTCCGAGAAGTCAAAAAACAAGAGATTAAAAGAGAAACCTTTTGGGGCTCGGACTTCTTGCTTCTGACCATGACGACGGGAGAAGAAGAAGAAGAAGAGGGGATCGAGGGAGAGGCGAAGGCGGTTCTCATGGACGCGTCTCCACCCCTCTCATCGATCCATCTCTAACGGCAATCGCTGCTCGTCTCGCTTGCCTCCTAATTCTTTATTTTCCCAGCGTCGGTTACCGCGACGGCTTACAGCTTTTCCTCTCTTTCTGATGGATGCGGCGATGAGATTCAGAGAAAGCAGTAGAACCTAATTTTTCCATAGAAAAAAAGAGAGAGATTTAGAGAAAACAGTATGCCGGCGTCTGCATGCGACGGGAATCCAACACCACATGATATCCCGAATATAAATGGATAGTTTTTTGTGTTCAGAGGAAGCAGCGGCATCACCGTCACCCATGCACGAGTGACAAGGAAGCACTCATCTCTTTTCTTTTTTTCTTTTTTCCAGAACTTCTTTTTAATATATGTGTTACATAGAATCATTTTGGGCCACTCGATAGTTGGTAGGTATCCTTCAATACCTCTAAATCCCGCTCACATTGATCAACTCGATAGTTGATACTCCTCCTTCAATGCCTCTAAACCCTTTTTAGAACTTGTATCAAAAATTCGGAGGGATTAAGCTAGATTTTCTATTAAATTAGATAGGCTCATATCCGTCTAAATCTTATAGGAGAAAAAAAAAATCATGACTTTTTCTTCTTCCTACAAGCCAACAGAGAAAATTTATGGTAAGGTTATGATGGCCTTTTTGAAAAATATTAGTTGGACATATCAACTGACTTAATTTTTATAGAAAATTCAATTTAGTTCTGCTAGATTTCTCAAACAAACTCTATATATATAATCTTTACTAGGATAGCTGGTACCTTTAATTTTCCCAGCTAGTGACTTAGGTAAAAAACATTGATGCAAGAAAATAGCATTTTATGTCCGCATCTATCGGGGCCTCCTTCAATATCTCTAAATTCAGTTTAATTTCAGCTAGATTTTTCAAACATACCCTTACATAAATCGTTTGGTTCGTAGAAAAGGAGGAAAAGTATGGTCAACGGAAAAGTAATGAGATGCCTCTTGTTTGGTTGGAGTTTTCAAATGAGAGAGATGGAAAAGTTGTATTCCCATGGAAATATGATTCCCACATTTTATAAATTTTCATGAAAAACATAGAAAAGTTACTTTCCCATAAACCAGGAATCACTCTATTTTTATTTTTTTTCCAAAAAAGCCCTTTAGCACTAAATATGTATCAAAGACCTAATTTTTATTAAGGGTATAATAGGAATTACACATAACTTTCTCAGAAAAGTGAATGGTCAACCAAACATAAGCACTCTGAAAATCTGTCACTTTTTCATGATCAACCAAACATACCAAAAGTACTTTCTCAGACATTCTTTTCCTAAGAATCTACTTCTTAGAAATCATATTCCTAGAAGGAAAAACATTTCCCGCAAACTAAACGACCCCCCAAAAAAAAACCTTTACCAGGGTAGCTAGTATCTTTAATTTTCTCAGATAGTGACTTAGGTAGGGGACATTGATGGCATGCAACATTTTCAAGGCCCCACTAGAACATAAGGGTGGCTTTGCCAACCAAGATGCGTTTCCAAAAGACCTTTGTTCCCTTTAAGTAAGTGATAGACTACAACTACAATCGT
Organism: Phoenix dactylifera; assembly: GCF_009389715.1. NCBI lineage: Eukaryota > Viridiplantae > Streptophyta > Magnoliopsida > Arecales > Arecaceae > Phoenix > Phoenix dactylifera. Next base: position 39,211,240 of record NC_052392.1, on the reverse strand, counting down.
TTATTTTTTTTTTTTCTCTGTCTTTCTTGTTTTGGGTGAAGCAGCAGCATGAGAGGCATTGGGAATGCACTTCATTTTGATGTTAAATGGACTGCTCCATTCTGCAAGCTTCCAGGAAGATTAAAAAGATAAATCACAGTATTTGGCCAAAAAGAGATGCTATCCTGTAAAATCAGATAAGAAGAACCATGAATAAAAACAAAGACCATTAGTAAGTCCCACATCAATAGTCTACACCTTTTGAGCCATGGATGCTTTCCCTCACATACATTGCACATGCCTGACATTTGTCTTCGATGGATAAACCCCTTCTAATCCGGTTTTTTGCTTGACTCATGAATTCCATACTAGATATGATCCCATCCATCCATATCTAATCAAAGGATTAAGCACTAATCCTTTCATAGGAGCTTCCTTGGTTTCCCTTGGACATAAATTAACAAAAATGAATTCGCAAACCTGGAGATTTTCTCAAAGAAACTTGCTAATTTACAACTGCCATTTGACATTTGAATGGAATTCTGAAGTTGGCTTAGCAAAATAAAGTATTTCTGAAGACATGGGACTAGAAATTCTTCTCTTGCACTTCAAGGAGTAAATAATGCAATGCAGTCTTTTAGCACTTGGCACATGGAGGCATACAAGATGCCTGCTGGGTGTAGAGGAACCTCACCAATAAAAGAAAAGATTTCTTCTTTTACTAGAGCATCAACAAATCCTGTTATCATCAGACCAAACTCATGAGGCTTCCATGGTACAAGGATGAGTTCCTACCATCTGTTCACCAGGCAATACACCAAAATGGGCGCAAAAGTTACTGTTCTTCACCAATTTAACAACAATGATTGTTTCCCAGCAATTTGACTCATGCTTCCCAAGAGGCCCCTTTCTACTTATATGCATTTTATCATCTGAGGGTTTACAGTGGCTTGTCTGTTTTATGTTCCTTCGGCCTAATTTCCTCAACAGCATATCAGTTCCATTCATCACCACCATTGGTATGTAATGATCCAGGACAAAGGAGAACAAATGCAAGTACCATAGGAAACGGCAGTACTGGTGCAAACTTTTGAGTGTTAGTGGCTTTGCAAAGTTCATGGTGAATAAAAACAGAAAGATGCCCAAAACTATATATGCTCATTGCCAATCCAAAGCTTTCTATCCATCTGTATAAATGGTACCCAAAAGGATGGGTTTTACATCAAGCACTATCAGACTGTACTGCAAAGCATAAAATCGGCCATCTGTACATGTACGCTCAACAAAGTTTTCTCACAAGTTGGTGAAAAGACTGAGAAACATTGAAGAAAATGTAACAACATGAATACAACATAAAATCCTTCCCACTTAATGGTTGTACCTGCACGCAACTAGAGCCATGTAACCTCCTTGATTATAGGGTACAGGAATCAGAACATTTAGGATATCTTGTATGCCCAAGCATGCTCACTGAGGAATGCTTGAACAGCTTCCTTGATAGCAAGGTTTGGTACCAGTTGGTGTGGATCAAGTGGCTCCCTTGTGACAGGATCGAACCTGCCCACCTAAATTTGAGAAATTATATGTCAGAACTTAAAACATAGGCATAAAGAAACAAGCAAGAAGCTTGAGTATTGGAAGAGACTAGGAATCACCCTCTGAAGATGATCAAGAAGCACTGCCCTTTCATAAGTAATGCCACTTGGAGTAATCACAGGGTCACGAAAGATATCAAGCGTAATTTTACAACACAAGTGGTCAGGCACCTGAATATCAATGATTACGACAACTGTTATCGGTAGAAAGGAAAGGGGAAAAAACATCATCTTAAGTAAAATTAGAAGTTGGCTCACTTCTGATGGTGTATCAGCCTGTGCAGCTTTGTTAAACACCTCGTGGAGGCATTCCAACTGCTGGGAATGGTCATTTTCTTTGGGGCCATCTTCAGCTTCAGATGCATCGATAGAATAATAATTTAAAAATGCTTTTTCACATACTTCCCTGAAATACAGTACAGGTTTGTCATGTCTAATAGATGCAAATGCTTGCATTCTTTAATTATTCAGTAAAAGAGATCAATATATGGACCTTTTCCAGCAACTTATAAAAAAAAATATACATACCTCAAATTCTGCAGCCTAGGTGCCCGCTTGCTAGATGAATCTTCCCATTCCATGTACTTTGCTCTGGCAAGAACCTGCCAAATCTCCTCGACCATGTAGCTTGCTGGGTTAGCACCTCTCCCAAGTTCCAAAGCCTATCTCATATAAGTTCTACAGACTTTAGTCATAAGCAATTAACAAAAACACCCAGGCGGTGCTTAAAATGATTAAACAGATAGATGTGAATATTAACAAAAATCTGCATGACTTGCTAAAACAAGAAGAAAGATAAAGCTCGTTAAACATTATATGTATGACAGGCAGAACAAGATTGGTAATCAGAAGACTCTGTTGCTAATGAAAAAGCAGAGAATTAAGGCAAGGATTTCACAGTGGTGACGAGCGTGACCCTTGAGTTCTATAGCTGTTGACCTTCAAAGGATCAGAGCTACCTGCATTTCTGCATGCAAATTTCTATGTCACTTAATCAGTTTTACTAGCAGTTTCAGTTTCACCATTATCACAAGGCATCACATCACTTATCTAAGCTGGCCAGATCATAGCAAAACCTTGGTAGTCATCATGGAGAAAGTGGAACCTTTTTTCTCCCTAGGGAAAGTGGGGAAGGAGGAGCGTGTCTGCGTGAATGAATACAGGAGGCAAGCAACTAATAACTCATTCCGGTGGTACCTTGGGGAGGTCAGGTGCAATAGATTCTGGGTCTTGCAGAACCATGATATCTCATTTGCAACTCTGACATTGCTTAATGATATCAACCAGAACTGTCGAGTGATAAAGACCACCTTCAAATGGCATTCATCAGTACTTTATGATACAAGATCACGATACAGTAAAACAACATTTGAAATATTAATATTAATTACAAAGTTGCGAATAAAACACCAGCTGAACCAAGAAATTGGAGAAGTCTCAGCCAAATCAATCCATTTTCATGATTTGGCAATTCTTATAGGCTCAAAGGACAGAAACCATATGAAAAGATACAATTAAAACTGTATCAAACATGCAAGATGAAATCTGGTTGGGGGGTTTTCAGGTTGTTGAATATTAGAGTCAAGAGTGGGTTAAGATCAAATGTCATACAATGACTAAACAAGGCAAGCAGTAGTTTGGTTGGTAAAATTAAAATTACTTAGATTCACCAAGTCAGATGTGATTTTTTATATCAATTGATCAACTTTTAACCCTTTTATTTTCATATTATATATACAGTTCAGATTATACTTATCAATAATTAAATTGGTTCCTGCTGCCTGCGCATTCACCTGGCAAAATACACCAGTTGATGTTATTTTGCTGCATGAGACCTGATATAAAGCAAACTCCCTCCTGCATAGATGTTGGACTGGATGTTCAACCATCTCCACTTCCAACATGTTTATCAGTGATCCTAAAATTAATACATACACCCCTCTTATTTTGGTTCTCACTATCTCTATGAGAGAAAAACAAGGAAAGTGCACCAGCCAAAAGTAGTGCATTCTTAATAAAGTTTTAACACAACCATCCATTCCCATTCACATGCATCGCACATGCCCGATGCTAGTAGGAATAATATCAACCCAATATCAATATATATATATATATATATATATATATATATATATATATATATATTCTGTTCTGACAGAATAAGCCATATGTTCCGCAATGCAAAGCAACTTACATAAAGATCCTATAGTAAGTAGATTTAACTTTGCTTTTCAACCGCTTTATTTATTATATATTCATAGAATTTGTGCCCCATGACTTCTACATTGTGCAATTTTTTTTAAGTTACATGTTTCTGTGGCAACTCCACAGAAGTGTAACTTGCTCACGATAAGTATCAAGTATGAAGTCTATCTTTAAGCTCCCTGGGTTTGCTGCATGGAAATGATTTTAGTAGACAAATTGATTGGTATTTTTTGCTTTCAGTTGGTTAACAGAATTTGTATTGCAAGATAATAGCTGTTTAACCAAACATAAGGCAATGCATTGTCATCCTCATGTATTTTAGATGCCCGTAGTATTAGATAGAATAACTAACCTTCTCCAATTCCTTGATTCCCCCAGAATAATCATGTTTCTGTAGCAATGCAAGCCCCAACATATAGTGTGCCTGTGGATGCCATGAAAGAAATCCACTCAGTCATGGAAATGACAAATACCATATTAACTGGATAAATGCACGCCACAATTACTGTAAAAAGAATTCTATAAACATACAGGTTACATACATACATACACACACATACACAGAAACATGAGAAATTGAGAATGATATTTTTGGAAAGCTGCAATGTATCAGGGTACAATAGGACCATAATATAGCATGCAAGCCCCAACATATAATGTGCCTGTGAAGAAATCCCCATGCCATGAAAGAAATCCATTAAGTCATGGAAATGACAAATACCATATTAAATAGATAGATGCATGCCACAATTACTGTAAAAAGAATTCTATTAACATACAGGTTACATGAGAACGATATTTTTGGTAAGCTGCAATGTATAAGGGTACAATAGAACCATAATACAGCATGCATCTAGGCAAAAGCCAATAAATAATTGAGGCATCTAGCAATGTTTTCCAGTACAGTGTTACTGCTTCAATCGAATCATAAAAAGGTCATTACCCTAGGAAACAGTTATCACAAAATTCTAAACAGTAAAAATATAACTAGGAACAGGATTATTTGCAACTCCCAATAGTAGAACATATAAGAGAACCAGAGTTTAATGCACAAGCAGCATAACATACATACAAACATACATATACATGAAAATGATATTTTTGGTAAGCTGCAACATATCAGGGCACAATAGAACCATAATACAGAATGCATCTAAGCAAAAGCCAACAAACAATTGAGACATCTAGCAATGTTTTCCAGTACAATGTTACTGCTTCAATAGAATCATAAAAAAGGTCACTAACCTTAGGAAACAAATATCACAAAATTCTAAACAGTAAAAACATAACTAGGAACAGGATTATTTGCAACTCCCAATAGTAGAACATATAAGAGAACCAAAGTTATAATGCTCAAGCAGCATAGTGCTGCTTACTGAGAATTCAGAAAATGCAAGAGCACTACTGAAAACAACTTTTCAAGGTCAGATAGCACTTACTCATTTACAGATCAACTGCTTATTTCCAGAGGTCTTAAAAAATCAACTGCTTATGCCCATAATCCAAATGAACAATGTACGCTTTGTTTGGTTTCTCTATAATGAAGCAATATCTCCCATAGTCCCCATACTTCTACCCACATTTCATATGGTCCTAAAGATTCCCACACACAATCCTTGCTAGAGACCTCAAATCCTAGTAAATAGATTGTTAAAGCTTCTTCCAATGCCAACCATACTACATGTGATTTCTCCATCATACTCTATAAGCAAGAAGGTGAGCCTTGGCGCCAAGGTTCGCCGTCTTGGTGACGGAACATGTACTAGTACTATCCTATTACAATGTCTGTATGGGTAGGGTACGAGATGGCGAGGCATACTAAATGTCGATACGATATGGGATGGCAAGGCATACCGAAGTCGAAACAGTACGAGACGGCGCATCGGTATGGTACGAGTATGATACGATACCGACCGGTACGATGAATTTTGTATGGCGCAATAGTAAGGTTGCTCCATTGTAATCTAAATGTCACAGATTCAAAATACGAAAAGAAACCTCACCACACACGGATGAAGAGGCTGCTCACCTCTGTCCCTCCCCAAACTGCACAATGGGAGGAGCAATGTACACTAAGCTGCCCTTTTACTTTGCTATATAGGCAAATCCTCATCCAAAACTTTCATAACAGTAACCTATCCAAATTTTCTTACATCTTCAACCTTTAAGCATCCAATGTGGTTGAAGCCTCCTTTTTCTTTGGCGGACTCATGAGCTTTACTTGTAAAAATATATTCTGCCAACAAGCTTCTCAAAGTCATATTAGCGCTCATAATTTCTGACTTCTATAAAGCAAGAGTTCATTAATTTCCTCTTGGACCTCTGCATTTTAACCAGTTAGCTTAGTTGTACATATATTGCAGCCATATGCTGTCCATCATGCATTTTTATTCACCTTTTTACTATGCAAGCTTCTGCAGACAAAGAGTCCATACATGTGTACCTTGCATATGGTGCACTCAAAATGTTGGTCACGCAAATGATGCCAAGCACAATTTGACTCCAACACCTACTCCTCAAGTTTCAGCCATTAGTAGAGGTAGTGTGAAACCAACTAAAATCATGTTTGTTCTACACAACAAAATCCTTATCTGGCTCTCTTCATGAAACTCGATAAGAATGACTCCCTTTAATAAAAACATGTAGTTGTTTTGACTAAATCAAGAAACTCCGACTATTATTCCATGCATGCAATCACAATGAAATGCCAACAAGCAACAAATAAAGCAGATTCACTAGATGTTTTCATTCTGGAGTTATTACCTCATAACAATAAGATAATAAAGCAAAGATGTTTTCACATGGTTTTGGTTTTGCTTCCATGGTAAAAGTTTTGTATTAGTTTCACATGAGATGGTATGGAGAGAGGTGGCACAGCTTTGCCTATCTGGGAGGCTCTCCCTTTTTCCAACCCAAGCTCCAAAACAAGTGACAAAGGGGTCAAGCTATACTGCCAAATGGTCTTCAGCAGTTTAAATCTTGAAGCAGGTTCGGATTGACATTTTGATTTGGCCAAGTGACATGTCATTCGGGTGCACAGAAGTTGGGAAAAGGCTTACATTTACAATGTTCTTCTTATTTGTAAACAAAGATGAAAAATGAAGAGCTACACTTTTCTTTTTAAGGGAGGTGAACGGCTGCATTACAACATCAAACCTTCTCTCTCCCTCTCGAAATCAAGAATCAAGTCATCTTCTTCTATATTGAGTTTTTTTGTCAGCAAAGTCCCTGGAGAGAAGCCCTTGGAGATTTCAAGCATGCAAGGCATTGTATCCCAGAGATAGGATTTCCTCGAGCTTGTACACATCTACCATGGGAAATCACTCTCATGAAAAAAGAAATTTAATCAGTAAATCTTTCCCTGATCATCCCTCATTATTTCTTTATCCTACTTTTTTATTTCTCCACCTATCCCCAACGCTAAACACATCAATGATTCACTAAAGTGAGAACATGGCCCTAGTTCATTTAGTTTCCTTAACTGGACTGATATTGCTTTAGAATTCGAAAATCTATGACACAACCACCACAATGGAATACGTTGCAAGAGAAAACCAATCCTGTCTATGTGCATCTAGTGAATCATCCGTGTATGGTGGATGGGACACTCGGCATGTCTCATTAATAAGCATATTAAGGCATGTTCATATGTGGAATATGGGCATAATTTCTCAAAACAACACAGCAGCCAGCTTAGAAAAGTAAGAAATCAGAGACATCCTGAATGGAAAAGCCTTAGCCTGCCACATTAACATGATCAGCAGCGATCAAAGGCAAAAGCTAGACTAAATTACCATGAGATGATATATACACTGCAGAAACTGCCAATTAGTAATAGGATCATAGTTAGTTGGCCAAAAGGCCTGATAAGACCAAAAATCCATTTTTAGAGAACTCATACCTAAAATCTTTGACCACATTGCCCTACAATTGCCCTGCTCAGAGTTCAAGCGACAATAGATCAAACAAATACAGATTCAAGAAAAGCAAGAAATTACATGAAAAGTAATCAGATGGACATAAATCAATAGGGAATCCAAAAAAACAATTAATGATAACCAGAAATTGTCAAAAATGTCATATCCTTCCGCACATTAACGTGTACATAAGCTCGAATTTCAACAGCAGATATCAAACAACAGGAAAAACATTGCAAAGAAAGAGAGCATATGAAGGAGGAAACTAAAGATGCAAGCTTACCTTCACAGAATTGCTGTCGAGCTGAATTGCCCTCCTACAATCCTCTTCGACTTTGTTCCATTCACTAACTCGACAAGTACAACAGCCCATCATCCATTGAGACAACCAATCCCAACAAATCAAGAAAGAACAAGAAGTGAAAACGATGGCTTATACATACTTCCGCTTCCGATAGCACAAGGCTCGGTTCGTCCAATAAATCGCCACATTCGGGCACAACGTAATTGCCTGAAAACCCAATTCATCCAACAAATATGCATAACGATCACCGCAAAGAAGCCAATTAGAGGAGGAGAACAATGCCAAGACATGAACTTCAGACTTTGGTTTCAAGAAGTTTCTTCTTTTGATCAAGAAAAAATGGTTTTGAGGGAGAAAAATCCGTAATTTTGCCAAGAAACTTGATCAAACAGCCGATATTGGCTTCAAGAACCACGAGAACGGAATCAAAAGAACAAAACCGGATGCAAGAAATGGATTAAAACAAAAAAGAATCTATAAGGTAAACGAATTCGTTTTTCGCCTCCAAATAAATGGAATTTGGAATGGCTACCTCGGTGTAGGCGTCGATGGCGGCCCCCAGGCGTTCCTTCTTGAAGTAGCTGTTCCCGTCTTGCTTCAGTTGCTCCGCCTGCTTTACGACGCTCGCCGGCACCGGCAGCGGAGCCATCGCCGCCATCCTCTACGCCGCTCCTCTCTCTCACCTCTCTCTCTCTCTCTCTCTCTCTCTCTCTCTCTCTCTCTCTCTCTCTCTCTTCCCTTCTTTCTCTCTCTAATCGAAGGGAACAAGAACGGATCGTTGTCCTTGTATGCTCTCGTTTGGATTTCGAACCCGCCCCTCTTTTTCCTCCACGATGTAGAAACTTCCGAGGCCTCCTGCAGAAAGCGAAGCGGATGGTAATGATTTATAAACTAATAGAGAGAAGGTTAGGGACGAAAGTGTGAAATGTTAGACCGCTTCATTTCGCGGAGGACTAGACGACAATTATCTATTTTATAACAACGAGAACCTCGTCCATTCTTTATATTTGTAACTTCTCCCTCTTTGCATTTATTTTCTCTCCAAGGTTTTGTAATTAATGAAAACAATAGGGATCTGATTTGGATTTTTTTTTTCTAGTGCGGCAGCGATTATTTACGGACAGCGGACGAGGACAAGCCAACGGGTATTCCACTTGAGACCGGGGGGGAATAAAAAATTAAAGAAAAGTCCACTTATTTTGTTACGTTCGTTTATCGTACCATAAATTTATAGAAAAATAAAACTTAGAAAAAAAATGAAGAAATGGTACATAAATTAATCATCTAATTATACCATGAACATGTTATGTAATTATGTTGTAATGACGGAACTACGTTCTTATATTCAATGCGAAAGTTGGAATATATGTTACACTAGATTGGGATTGGTTTAAGTCTGTTTAGGTTTTGAGAATTGAGTGATCAAAATTTCAATTAATATTCAAAAAAACAAATCATATTTTTGAACTCGAGCGAAGCTAAAAATAACTTCACTTTGGGTTGGAGCAAATTAATGTATTGGCACCAAAGGCCTTGGACATAGAGGAAAAAGGGAATATGGACATGGGAAAGAGCGTAATATGTATTAACCAAATTTGTTCCACTCAAGTTTTTTTATTTTTTGGTACATCGGTTGCTCACACTAATTTCACATGAGCACAGCCAGCTGAATCACTAAAAAGAAAACAACATAGTGGCAGATGAGTAGAGGTATGCCTAGTCCAAAGAATCTTTCTAGAATGGTAGGCAGCAAAAGAAGGGATCCAGTTAGTAGCTTTGTTCGTCTTACAAAACATGTGCACAATCTGGAAGGCACAACACTCCCTCAACAACCGCTAAATGTCGCATAGTAGAGGGTACTTAGCCATTTGGCCCACCTCTAGCACTCATCTTGCATAGGAGAGTCCCTCCCACGCTGCCCTGAGCTCCGCCCCAAACACTGACACCTTGAAGAATTGACGCCCCCCACAGCGATCAATCTAGAATCTTGGTCCCTAATCACAAACGCCACTTCGACTCTGTCTCCACCAGTAGGCACGCTGCCGTCGAAATTCACCTTGAGATGGCTAGAGGATGGGAGCTTTCTAGAAATAAGAAATACATGGACGTTGTAGTAGCGAAAAAGGTATCCTAAATGTCCCTAGCTATCCCAAATGAAATTGCCATGGAAGCCTCAGTAACCTCCACCGCCTGCCGAACAACCGTCTCCACAACGGCCCTCAAGGGTGCCCTTCAGTCCTTGATGACTTTGTCGTTCCTATCCAGCCAACTATGATAAGCCAAATAGACAACAACAATGCCTCACTCAATGGTGCCTGAGGACCGCATGACATACCTCATGAGCCAAATAAGGTCTCCAGTTGACACGGCAAGTAGCGTAAGGTTTTAAAGATAGCACAATGTCGACAACGACCCATGAAGTCATACATCTCAAAGTCCAAAAATATTTATTATAATAACTGAAAAAATAAACAATGAATTGACATCATCTAAAAACGACTTATTATAGTTATACATTGTTGTAGGTAAAGATTGTATATTTGTTGCAGTTCAAATCATACTCTTTAGTAATAAAATATGTCCTGTGTAAAATAAATGTAAACCAACCTTTATAGGGACACGTGGCTTAGATCATGCGCAAGAAACTTTTGCAGTATGTATAATGTCAACCCAACTTGACCCAAAACATGATTCAACTTGATATTTTAAAGCCTTGACCTAACTTAGCCCGTAAATAGTGTCATAGCTTGACCCACGAACTGGATCCATCGTGAAGAGAGAGAGAGAGACCGCTTCACGTCGTCTTCTCCTCCTTTACCATCACCCTCTCCTCCACCTCCTCTTCTCTTCATCACCATTATGTTTGAAGATTTTACTTTTAATGTTTAGCTTTATATACTTTCTTTTATATTTATTAGTATTTTGCATATGCTAAATTTTTTTTAAAAAATAAATTTTTAAAAAAAGGTAGGATGGGATTTTAGATTTTTTCAAGAAAAATTAAATATTATGTCTTGAGTCCAGTTATGCAAATATTTTTATAAAAAATGGGAAAGCGTATATATAAAAAAAAAAGGCAAAGCGGGCAAGGGGTTGAAGGCAACAAGAAAAAGGTAGGCTTGGTTTGTTGCATTTGCCTTATAGCTCAGAAGAAATTAAACAAGTCAACGTAGAATAATGTGCAGGCAAGAGTCAACCCTTGCCTCTCTCATAATTTGGGTTTTTTTTTTTTGGGCTAAAAAATAGAAGGATGGGGAGGAGGAAAATCTTACCCGCGTAGTAGCCTTCACTGGGCCTCCCCTCCATCCGGAAATGATCGATGCGGGTAGACAGGATGGCCATCCTTTACACATACTCTCTTCGACCTATGGATTACCCCACTTGTGAGTACGTCATCCAGCGCCACCTCAGTACTGACAGAACAGATGATGACTCTATCGGACAAATCAGGTGGGGGCATTCGGTCCCCACATTTAATCGACACCCACATGTTTCAAATTTGAGTCACTCTGATGGAATCTTAGCTCCGTTCCATCAAGATAGTAGTACTTTGGTGGCTCATAATTCGGGTTTGATGCGACTTAGGTGCAAGGACCCGCAGCCAGTGGATATCTGCTGAGTCACGTTACATGCAGGAGGCGTTTCACTTGAGCATTAATGCATGTCTAACAGTTTCTTCTAGCTTGCATTGTCATCTTAATTAAACAAGTGAAGTATGTGCCATTATGGTATATATATCGTCAGATGTATTAATTCTTCCTAGAAAGTTTTAATTTTTGAAGCTTCTTAAATGATTGAGACACCCATCCCCACATTTATTTTGATTGAAATATCGACAAAGGATGTTTCGTTAATTTACACTATATAAAATTGTCTCTATCTTTTCTCAAAACTATTCAAACAAAAATCATACCATAACATGCCTTCGCTAAATTAAACAACGCGTATCATATGACTGCCGCAACAATAAATATATAAAGCAAGTTGTCGGTCACGCAAAATAAAAGTTTCAAAATAATATAATTTTTTAATATAATCAAGGTTGTCAATAAAGTTGTGGAGCCCGTAGTTGCACTATAAATATCCACAATATTTTCTTCTAGGTTCAGTATAACAATCCAGGATCTTACCCAAAATGACTAGCCGGAAGGTATTATTTGGGTTTCTTGATACTGTATAAGTATTCAAGATTTACCCAGCGAATAACCGATATGGGACTAAACACACACCCGCACGGGTCCTCACATACTCCTCCCGTTCAAGCTCTGACATTCTCGTCAGGCTAATGGTTCAAATTCATTCAAATCTAATCACAAACACCACGATTGGCTCATGGTTAGCCCCAATGGATCCGTGCTGCAGTGTCCCATATTTTGCATAGATTATGGGCCGGGTTTGCTTTGATACTATTTGTAACAATTTAGGACCTCACCCAAAATGTCTAGCCGGAAGGTATTATTTGGGTTCCTTTATCTTGTATAAGTACCCAATATCCACCCAGCGAATAACCGATATAGGACTAAACATACGCCCGCACGGGTCCTCGCATTCAGTACAAGAGATTGCGATTTTGGTGATTAATTAGAGTATTACTATAGCACATACAAAATTAAGCATGAATTCCTGTTTTTGTGACTAAATGATTGTTGTAGATGACTAAGAAATGATTCCAAACATTCCAAGAAGTGTCCCATGAACAAATCACTGAATGAAGTTACATGGTTCCCTCTCATTTTCTTATTATTTTCAATGAAATTATTCTTTTATTATGTAATCATTCTCTAAGGGATCTTAATGCAACACCAGCCTATCCTTATTCTTCAATTTGCCAGCATAAGCAATCCTCCACAAATCTAGATTGCTTCCAAAGACTATGAGCAATCACCAATTCAATCTTGTATTGCATCCAATTTGCTTCAAAACCATGTACCAATCATGCCAAAAAAAAGAAAAAAAAGAAAATCATGCCACAAAATACTTTCTCATGTGCCATTCACGTGCCCTATCCAAATGGGATGGGACCATGGAGGGGAAAAAAATTGATAGGCGTGCCACTTCTGTTTGACCGGGACATAGAAGTCATTTTCCGAAAGTAAAAGGTCACGGTTTTAAGGCAGGTAAGATGACCGCACATTCCCCGACGCCGCCAGTACGCCACCACGAGGAGGTAAAAGCCGGAAAACGAAAAAGAAGAACGAATAAGAGCCCTCCTCAACCAAATAAAAACCCACAAAACCCCTCCATCTCTCGCTACCTTCCCTCCATTCATCCCCCTCTTTCTCTCTCCCCTTCGCTCGCTTCTTTTGTTCTTCCTCTCATCGAGCTGGGATTTGAACTCTTTCGCCCCCCAAAAGCTCTCGAAAACCCTAATCTATCGACGGAGATTGGGAACCCTAATTTATTGCTCGGTCGCTCTCTGAAGTCTGATCTGGTGTTCTGCGATTCCAGGGGGAAATCCCTTCTCGCTTCCGCCATTGGAGCTCGCGAGGTCCGCCGGCCTGGTCTGCTGTCGCGTGGGAAATGGAGGGGGGTGCGGGGGCGTACAATTCTCGCACGGCGGAGGAGGTCTTCAGGGATTTCAGAGGCCGGCGAGCCGGCATGATCAAAGCTCTCACCACCGGTCTCTTCCGCTCTCCCTTTTTCCCACTCTTGAGCTCGTTTTTTTAAGCTTTTGAGGTATTTTTTCCGTTTTGGTTTGTCTGTGGGTTTCTGAAAAGAAAGTTTTTTTTCTTTGTTGCTGGTGTTGCAGAGGTTGAAAAGTTCTACCAGCTTTGTGATCCCGGTGAGTCATCCCTTTCTTTGTTCGATCCGGTGGTGTTAGGGTTCCGCCATTTATGGTTTTGTTGTTTGATTCGGCCCGTTGGTGGTATTAGAACATTTCCACCTCCTTTAACTGGTCCTCTTTTGATTTCTTTGTTTTCTCAGATGATCCGATGCTGAAAGATGAAATTTTGTTGTTTTCGTCCCTTTAGATGCTACGTGATTTTGTGAAAGCTATGGATAATATTTCATGTGTTTCGTCAAATCAAATGTAGCTGTTTGGGACTGAAATATTTCTTTTTTCTTCCTCAGTCTTTATACTGAATGCCTTTGCATTTCCGGAGATCATGGATGGAGTTTTGAGTGGGAAAGAAGGTTGCTTTAAGGCAATGCCTTATATCATGGATAGAGATTGTTGGTTATGGTTTGTGATATTTGATTAAATCGCCTTTCTTGTGATTGATAACCGAATAACTACCACTATTGTTGAAGCTCATTGTTTGAGTTTGTACGAAATTTAAAATGTAGGCAGGTCATAATTTGTTCCTCCAATTTATGTGTAATGACCTTTTTAAGAAAACATTACCTCTGCTGTTTACTGAGCAGCAATTCTTTCTGGGAAGCACTCAATGGCTATTTAATGCATTTTCTGTAATTACAATTTGTGCAATTCAATCAACTACATATTTCTCCGCAGAGTTTTGAAAGCTATGTGATTTATGTCATTGGAGAAGCCTCTACTCTATCAGCAGTTTGAGTCTTACTTATTGAGAATGTTCCATACTGAACATTTGATTGCATTGGCAGAAAAGGAGAACTTGTGTCTTTATGGACTTCCCAATGAGACCTGGGAAGTAAATTTGCCTGCTGAGGAAGTACCTCCAGAGCTTCCTGAGCCAGCATTAGGAATTAATTTTGCCAGGGATGGGATGGACGAAAAGGATTGGCTGTCACTAGTTGCAGTTCACAGTGATGCATGGTTGTTGGCTGTTGCATTCTATTTTGGGGCTCGCTTTGGGTTTGACAAGGAGTCCAGGTAAAATTTTCTTTTGAATGGAGACTATGACATTACCAAAAATTGATGTCTTAGTGATGCTTGGTCCTGTTCCTTGTGCTTAAGAGCAGGACTTCTTATATAATTACCTTTTGGGCTCGTTTGGTTCGCGGAAAACATTTTTCCTTCTAGGAATATGATTTATGGGAAGCAGATTCCTAGGAAGAGGATGTCTGGGAAAGTACTATTGGCATGTTTGGTTGATCATGGAAAAATGACAGATTTTCAGAGTGTTTATGTTTGGTTGACTATCCACTTTCCTAGAAAAGTTATGTGTAATTTCTATTATACCCTTAATAAAATTAGGTCTTTAATGCCTTTTTAATGTTGAAGGGCCTTTTTGGAAAAAAATAAAAATGGAGTGATTCCTGGCTCATGGAAAAGTAACTTTTCCATGTTTCTCATGGGAAAGACTTTCCTATGAAATGTGGGAATCATATTCCCATGAGAATACAACTTTTTCATTTTTCTCCTTTGAAAACTCTAACCAAACAAGAGGCATCTCATTACTTTTCCGTTGACCACACTTTCGCCCCTTCTTTTTCCGCGAACCAAACGAGCCCTTTCTGTTATTGATGCAATTATGATCATCATTCAAATACTTTTCTACCGGGAAAAGTATGTCATCATGCAACTTCTCTTTATTTCTATTTATCATCAGCAATTGATTTATATATGTAAAGATAATAAGGTAAGGTGCTCTTGTTATTCATGACATTGAGAACTTTTGGATTTGTCAAGCATGTGGTTGTGTTGTTAGTGCTTGCTTTTGTTCATGGATTGGTGGTTGAAAGAATTACATCTCTTCAACACAGTTATGATCTTATTTTCTTGATTAGTGATTTTGGACTTTTGATTATCCTTTTAAAATTTATAAGGTGTTATGCATTTTTTTAATCTAAAAAAAGTGTGATGCATGCAAAGTTGCATAACACAGCTTTGGGCACATATATGCGGCTTGACATACTATGACCTATTAAACATTTGAAAAATGGTATATATGTATTATTACATGATAATATTATGTATTTTTTTTTCTATCAGCAGTATCTTGTCTTGGCTGATTGAGAAGGTATAAGGTAGCACAATTGCTCAAACTGTGAGACTGATTTGATGCAAGTATCTTTCCACTAATTTGTACTGATATTGTTGGCAATGTAAAATGCAAGGTGGCATCTCATTGCTCTTCTGCATCTGATGTAGGTCATAGCATGTCAAAAATTATAGTTTAGCCTTTCTTTTGATTTTTTTCCTTTCTAATGGATTTTTATATATACGTATATACTCACTTCATCTTGGGTATCATAAAAGAATGTGACGGGACATTGAAATCAACCATCCACATTGTTGATCATGAATGTCCAAAATTTCAGGTATTTTGGATATTAAATGGCTTTTTCTGATGATTATTGAGTAAAAAGAATTAAGTAATAAAACTCAAAATTTATCTGGAATGGTAGCTCCTAAAAATCTAGTTTATTTGATTTTCGCTTCATGTGTTTTAAGATATGCAGAACTAGATGAACAATGTTGATCCAACGACTTGGATGGTGTACCATATGTTACTGGCATAGGATACATCCAAGTTACTTATGCATGGTAACATTGAAAGCATCCTGATCTTTGTATATAACATCAGTTACTTCTGTCAAATAGTAGGCCAAAGTGAGGTTGGACAATCATTTGAAGCAATTATATTGGCAGTCCCCATAATACATACTAGATGTCTTTACAGATTTGATGCATTGAGGATGCTATCTCACTTAGAGTTTTGGGCTCACTAACAACTTGATTGCAAGCTTATTCTAACCACAACTCAAGAATGCGGGTCTTTTGAAAGTCTTTTTGTAGCTGATACTTAACCTATTAGTTTTTTTCTTCTCATTGTTACCATGGCATGTCATTTTCAGGTGCAATTCTATGTGTTCACTTGTATTTTTTGCTTCTAGGAATTGGATATACTATCACATTGACCTTTCCCACATTGCTTGCAAAATTTTAAACTCCATCTTAGTCCTCATTTTTGAAAGGTAGAAAAGTTATAGAATTGCACTAATGTGAATTTTAGTTATCTAAGAAAAATCTTTATGGCTTGATCTGTCAGAATGTAAAGAAGTTAAAAAGGACTGTTCTCCTTGAACAAGTCGTAGTTTCTACATGACCCTTGTAATTCTTGCATTGCCAAATGACCTACCAATTTGTAATGTTCAGCTTGTAACTAAAGGTTATTTTTCTCTTTCAATGATCCCCTTAGAAGATTATGATTGGAAGTTATGTTAAATAAATCGGATGAGCATTAATTGCTTCACATAATTGTCGATTTGTTAATTCTTATCATGACCTCTTTTGTCACAAGATCTGCTCCTTTGTGCTTGTATCCTCTCATTACTTACTGAAAACTGTATCTCCTTCCATGGCAAAGCAGAACCTTATCCTTGCCTAACATCAGGTCAAAAAGAGAATTATTTATTATTTTATCCTCTTGCTCTTTTAGGCTTGTTGCTTCTTCTGTCTTTCATCTCTCTCTCCCTAATCATGAAGGTCAGAGAAGTCTTTTGCTTGCCAAAAATGGCAAGGGATGCTTCATCTATAGAGGACATTCAATTGGGGAATAACCATGCTAAGTCTTTTTTCTCTTTTGAACCTTGAGTTTGTAATTGCATTGTATTGAGTTCCTAGTTGTACTCTCTCTCTCTCTTAAGGAGAATTCTCCTTTCAGTATTTGACATAATACGACTATTGTTAAACTCATCACTAAGTGTAGATAGTTTAATATTACTGGAAACAAATGCTTAAGTGTTCTAATAGTGATCTGACACGTTTGTTGTTTTTTTTCAAACACTATTTCTTGGTAATATACTAAGGTATTCCATAGAGAATGAAGCTTGCCCTTGAAAATCCTAATATGTCCAAGTAATTTTGTGAAGGTTGTCTTGGAGATGAAGACTATACCCGAAATAAAATTAATGGTTTTTGGATTTGAATGTTGCAAATGTATTGTGCTCTCAGGTGGGGACCATGTGCTGAATGATCCCATTTTTATGGGACCTACTCACAGGATGGGTACAAATTAGGCTGAGGAACTACTTTCTTCTAAGTACACTAAAGAATGTGAACAGTGCCATGTTTACAAACAGGACGTATAATAGGCTTGTTTGTTGAAAAGGCTTGGATGCTTATGACTTTACAGATTGGTGGATTTATGATCACACATGTGAACCATAGTCGTTCTTTATTATCTGCTCATAAACAAACTCATCTATTTTTGGCTTGTGGCTTCTATTCTGAGATTTAGTTTCTTTATTTTTTGATTTTTTTGGCTAAACTTTGAATCATACGTCATGGACTGTTTGGTTATATGCACATACCTGGCGATTCTTAGTTGCCTTAGCACAAATTTTTCCTTAGATTTTTTGAAACAAAGTTATTAGTTGTGTTCGTCTTTTCAGCTAGTTATCATAATCTCGCCGCTTGTTTTGAGTAAGTAAGGTTTTAAGAAATGAGACACAGAAATCTGTGCCCAAGAACTTGATAGTTGGAAGTTGTCCTCTTGACATTACATTGTGCATGAAAACTTTGTAGAATAGGAAATCATATATTTTCCACAACCTACTGTTAGGCTGTTGATTTGGCACTAAGTCCACATATTAGCTAACCTTAGTTGGATTTTTTGGACCACATTTGTCATGTTTGCCCATTATATTTCATTTGCTCTCTGAAGTCATGGCTATAATTAAATTCTTAAACCTATTTTTTTTGAAATTTAATTGTTGGTTTTAGTTTTTAAATTGATATTACAAAATCGATACTTATGGCATACTTTTCTTCGCTATTTGTTGTAAATATTTGTTAGGAAGAAAAATTTTGATCTTCATTATATGGTTGAATATAATAAGGTATAAAATCAGGAAGTTTACTTTAGCACTTTGATATGGTTGCTATTTGTTGGGTTTAGTAACATGACAAGATGGGCTAGCATGTAGCCTTTGCAGGACGTACGGTAAAGAAGTCTCTTTTTCTTCCAGGGTGGCTAACAAGATTTTTTTCTTGCATACAGTAAATAAGCCTTTCTTTCCGTACTCTTTATCTTTCTCTTCTCTGTTATTCATGTGGACTCCAAACTATAGTTCTCACATAAGAATGCTACTGTTACTAATACTCTGTTCTTTTTATTGTCTTTAGTTGATTAGATCAAATCATTATGTAATGCAGTTAAGCATGGTAAACAACCAAGTTTGATTTTTCTCCTTCCAATATTAAACTCTTAGTTTTCGTCTATGCTTCAGCGAATTTTTGAACTCAAATATTAAGGTTCTGCCATTGCTAGAATTGGTTGGATTTGTTTTTTTTTTTTTAAAATCGTTATGGGTTGCTTGTTTCACTTAAAACAGTGTTGGTTGGATGAATTTGATGTGGTTTATAGAAACATCTGAAACAATTTTTCAGTGATTGGGTCACTTTTGTTTCTTTCACTTGAAGTAACAAAATGTTTTTATGAAGCAAATTGTTTTGGGGGAAATTTGTAAACCATGATTCTTTCTTTATTGGTTGCATATCTGTTACTTAATCTCGCATACTTAGTCTGTTAGTTGCTAAAAAATTCGTAAACCAAAGGGCCATGTTTTCATAAACATGGCTATACGTGTATGGGATAACTGTATTGGTTGTTTTTTTTAGAATATAGTTGACATAAAAAATATCAACATTTAAGGATATGCTCTTATTACCAATTCCATTACTTGACAAAGGAGGAATTTAATGTTTATAGATCTTACATGTTGTTAATGTCCTTGGCATTAGTATTTGTTGGTGTTCAAAGTTGGGAATGACTTTGCTATAGGTAGGTTTGGGTCAAGTGACATCGAGGTTTTAAATTCTGGTTGATCCTGATTCAAATTTGACTCTTTACTTGTTTCCTTTAATTTTGGCTGTCTTGATTTTGTTCGACTGAAACTGACAGATTCCAGTCTGGTTTCAGGTGTTTCAGCTAATTTTACCCAAAAATTATGCAAAAAATTTTAAGCATTATTATAACATTTATTATGATGTTGGGATGGTTTCATTAGTTATTTAAGTATATAGTCTGTATTGTCAATTTTGGGCGGTCTTTCTTTCTTTCTTGAGTTAAAGAGGGAATATTTGCTCATGGATTGCAATTGATGATCAGTATTTGCTTTAAATGAAGCATCAATTCTGGCGAATTCAAGAAAACTGGAATCATTTTAGTAACTTATGTCAAGAAATCCAAAAGAGAGGTAACATTTTGTGGATTTAAAAGACCCTTGTTTGGGGTTTCTGGAAGATAATTTAAGGAGGAGCAGGAGAGGTCTATTTAGTAGAAAGTGTGCCTCAAATACTCTATTTGCAAGATTTGAACTTGGATTTGGTAGATACTAGCTTAAGTCTTATAAGCATTTAGATTATATTTATCGGAGTAAAGTATTATTATTATTAGGTCATTAGTTAAATTTTGTTACTTAGTATGATGTTAATCAATTTATCAACAAGTACTAAACTTTGCCCGCCCCGCCCTCCCCACTTTTTTCTTTTTCTTTTTTGGTTTCTTTTTTTTTTTTTGGGGGGGGGGGGAGTGGAGGTCGGAGGCTGCAAGTGGAGGCATCTATGGGCTAGGAGGTTAGCAGTTGCCTGTTTGCTGCCTATAGTCTTTTAGAACATTGATACAAAGTGTTCGTGCAATGTGATGTTCTTTCATCAAGTTGTTAAGAGAGGACCATTTGCAACAAAATTATTGTTGTTGAAGGAAAACAGTTTGAGGCATACAAGTATGGGGAAAAAAAATCTATACTGTTGTCCATGTTTTGACATGAGTATGGAGCTGCGTTGATCCAACCTCAAATACTCCGTCTTGAGATACATTAGCAAAGATTAAGGAGCTGTGGTGCAGTTCTGGTGCTTGGAAAGGAGTTGATGAATGAAGCAGGAGGTTCAGGGAGCAATGCTTGAAATGGAGGGAGATGGTGTGAAAAAGTTGATGGACATGTGTGGGTTTTGTTTATAAAATTGATTTGAACGGGATCATCTCTAGCACCCAACTTAGTAAACTTCAGCTGCTATGCATCTAACCATTAAAAACACAGAGAGGGAAACAAAGAAAAGTTGATGTCAATGTTATGCGTGGGACTTAAGAAGTTATTGTTCCTGACTGGACTAATGCATTATCTTTTCTTTCGGCTACAATGTCCCAATTGATAATAGAAACCTTTTAAACAAATATCTCTGGTAGGAATCTGTCAGATAAATATAAAATTGATCTTTAAGTGAGATCCAAATTAGTTCAAGGTATGTAGAGTCAGTTTGGTATCAATAATGAACATTATGGAGTCTTTTATAGTGGTAAAATAAATAGCCGTGTAACAAAAATGCCCATTTAAAGGTGTTATCCAAAAAGAAATCTTGTTTAGATTTCTTTTTTCCCAGGGGACAGTGGGGGAGGCAGCGAGCAATAAAAGATGACTTTGTATAGAAAAATTAAGCTCGCATATTATAAATTCTATGCAAGTGGCACAATTGTCAACCCTCTTCCCTCGATGCTATTAGTGATGAGATGCTTGTTTGATACACCATTTCATTTGATCATGGAGTGGAACTTAGTTTGTAATTAGTAAATTCACATCATTTTAGTCAATGTATTCCTCTTTGTATCTTGATGTTAGAGTTGTTATACTTATATTACTTACCTAAAGTATAACTTGGTGGCACTTTTTTTCTGTTACTTTTGCTACTACAATAGCTTTTCTTTTTTAATTGTGCTTGGTCTCTCATCTCCTTGCAACTCTATGCTTTTGAGTGTGCAAATGGTGATCAACAAGTTGTTTCCAAATTTGTTGATGGAAGTCTTGTAGGTGAGGTGGGAGGATGCATGATGACCATAGCATAATTTATAGTTTATATAATTGTTTGCTACAAGTTTGGAAGAAAATAATGTACGAGAGCTAAGCATTGGACCGATTAGAATACCAAATGTGGTATATAAAGCTATCTGAGTTAATAAAGATACGATAAATCCTATATAATGGAAGATGAATTATTGAGGTGATATCAAAATAAATAGAGAGACGAATTGCATCAATTTCCATGGAAGTAGATTTAAGAGCCACACTGTGAAGCAAGGTATGCTGAACCGACCGGAACCGATCGGTTCAGCCTGTACTGAATTGGTGCCGACAGGCATCAGTACGGTACAACATATAAATTCGGTTCTATACTTGAACCGGTGCGAACCGGTACCCTGCGCATGAATGCGTAGTTTTTT
Source organism: Phoenix dactylifera (assembly GCF_009389715.1). Taxonomy (NCBI): domain Eukaryota; kingdom Viridiplantae; phylum Streptophyta; class Magnoliopsida; order Arecales; family Arecaceae; genus Phoenix; species Phoenix dactylifera. The sequence goes on along the minus strand of NC_052392.1, from coordinate 39,189,153 downwards.
TTTCTCGTGGATGCGACGCATGCAGTTTTTTTTTTGCGTCTGCGCGTCGCATCCCTGCGTGCGTCAATCGGTACTGTACTAGTACCGGTGCCTACTGGTACGTCGGTATGGTCGGTCTGACAAACCTTGCTGTGAAGGAACTAGTAAAAATGATAACACCATGTTGCATAAAAATGATTCGATCTAATTTGACTTTGCACCAAGAAGGTAAGTTGGGTGGTTGCTATTTTTTTTTCTTGGTCATTGATGGAAAGAGTTATGAAAAGGATGAACGTACACATTGTTTTTAATTAATTTTTTAAAAAATGACAAAATACTACAATAAGCTGGTTTGTTGGTTCTAAAGGAAGAAACCAATCCAAATTTATGTTGATATCATTAAGGGCATAGGAAGGAACACTTTCTGAGAACTAGCATTTGGTGTGATGAGGTGAGGGAGGTTTTTAAGCATGGTGAATCCATGGTTGATAAACTGTTTGCAGTTAATCGAAGAGATGTGCCATTTGTATATTTTCTGCAAATGTATAGTGTCAGTTTAAAACCTAATAGGAGCGAGTGTGAAATTTAAAATGGTGAAGGAAAACTCTGTAGGATAATGGTCAATTTAATCATGCAAACCAAAATTCGGCATGTGGGATGTAATTTAGTGGCAATGAAGTCAAAAGAAGGCTTATGTTATGGCCCAAAAATACCTCAATGTTATATTTTGCTATCAAGATTTATTATATGAAACAATGGAGATTTAGAAGCAAATATCTTTCACATGTTTAGATCGATGAAAGGGTGGTGGGTAATACTTATAGGGTGTTCTGCAATTACTTTATACGGTAGAGATTAAAGGGAATTTTCTTTTTGATAGTGGAAAAGCCTTAAAGTTGGGTGCATGTCAATTCTAAATATGATCTAGACTCACCGGATGAGGCTGTTGAGTGGATACTTTGGTCTAACAAAAAAAAGTGCTGGTAGGATGGGAGGACCTACAAAAATCTCAAATCTCAATGACGTTTGCGAGAAAAGTTCTTAAAGCAGATGTTGTTGACAAAGGTCCTCTAGTAGGATTGGTTTTAGAAAAAGGACTGTTAAACCAGAACCACATAATTATGATGATGCTTTTTGTTATGGTTATGCTTACTGTACTTGGTTGCAATTCATGTCACTTTTTTCTGTTCAATTGCAATGAAAAGCCACCTTAACCTTTCATTGATGCTGTTATAGGATTCAAAATTATCTAATGATTTAGCAGCAAACACTTGTAGAGTAATTCTTGTTTGATAAAAAGGGAGGAATGATCCAGCTGATGGAATTGCCCAGGTCCAAATACTTGAGGAAACACTAACTAGTTTTGAACTTGGAGCGTCCTCCATACAGAATGAGGGAACAGGGGTGCAGTTACTGCATTATCAAAACACAGTTGATTATGTGGAATACGTGAAACAAACTTCTCTGAATACATACATATTTGATTGTTAGAAAACTATTAAAATCTGAAAGCACATGATACACATGGATAAGTAGCTTTTGTGGAAAGCACTAGGGGCAAAATTTGCGCCCAGAGACTAATCGTTTGAAGCATTTTGAATGTCTTGACGCTGATAATTGTTAAACATATTGTGGACCTAACTGCATAAAGATGCTCAATAATTTCCCAGGATTATTCCTTGCCTGTCTTAAGTAATAATATGCATGAACCAATCTATGTTTTCTGAGTAAGATAGTGTTTGTTGGGCTTTTGGAGAGGCCGTTGGAGTTTGTAGGTCACTTGGCTATGTCATGAAGATTAACTATTATAAATTGCAAAGGTGACTTGCTTGATAATACTGCAAAGAAAAAGAACAAATTGCACAGTTAATATTTGCGATGGTGTCTAGTTTTATGTTTCTTACTATAATGATGCAAAATGTTCTATACCTGGGACAAAATCTATACTAATGTGATCTCCTTCCTTGTGTCTACAAAATGGTTCTGGGAATGGCTGGCGTGCAAGGACCTAGTTTGCAAGGGACTTGCAGACAAAGCTATTATTTTGACCTATTTTATGCATCTACACTGGAGGATCATAGTTCAGTACAAATGAGTCAAGTTCAACAATTAGATATACAACCATCATTAATTCTTGCATATTTAATTCTCGTGTTATTTGGGTAGCTTAATTTTTCTCCTTGTCTAATTTTCTCCTATTTTATGGATCTATATCATGAGGTTTAATGCTCGATCAGTGGATCAGAGACTAGGTTAATTTTATATATGGAAACTTGTTTGATTCTGTGTTTTTCCTTTAAAATGATAACAGACATGCTTGTACACTTGTAGTAAATTCTGAGCATGGTGTTTTCCCCATTTCTTTTTTTTTTTCTGTTTTCCTTTTTTTCTTTTTGGTTGTTTTTTTTTTTTTTGGGGGGGGGGGGGAGTGCAGGGGAGGGGGTTTGGGTGTGTGTTGTCTAGACTGCTTATTTCTAAACAACACCTATTTATGGATGAAACTGCTAATATATAGCTGAATGATGATCAAGCTTGAAAGCTGCTCGTGCCTTCTATTCTATATTCTTGTTTTTGTGCACTTCAGCTTTCAAATCTGACGATTTTTACCTTTGCACAAATATCTGTCCTATGTTGTGGTTGTATTTACAGTTATTACGTTGTATTTACTTTCCCTGTTTAATTGGTTTCCAATTTTATTGGAAGTCTCCGAAGAGATACTTTCCCTGTTTAATTGGTAGACTGCTGAATATATCTTCTGTCATTACTCATGCATATGATATTCCAGTTTGCAGCCTTCCCAGAGGAATCACTTTTCTTTATTGAAATTTTAACCGTTTTGACTTCCTAGATGAAAAATGTTCATGCCTGACATGGTTTACTTTGTGGAATAACCGTACAGGAGGCGACTTTTCAACATGATCAATAATCTCCCCACCATATATGAGGTTGTGACTGGAACTGCAAAGAAGCAATCAAAAGAAAAAACCCCTAACAGCAGTAGCAAGAGCAACAAATCAAGCTCAAAGATGGTCATGGTAGTATATATGAGTTCCTTACATTGCATCTCTTGTTTTCTTCTTTCTCATTAGAGAACTCAAGCCGAATTTTTGCTGCCCTCGCTGTCTTATCTTCTCTCTTCCCAGCAGTCACGGCAGGCAGAGTCAAAGGCCTCCAAGATGCCTCTCCCGAAAGAGGATGAAGAGAGTGGAGAAGAGGATGAGGATGAGGATGAGGAGGAGCATGGAAACACTTTGTGTGGTGCATGTGGGGACAACTATGCAAATGATGAATTCTGGATATGCTGCGACGTTTGCGAGCGATGGTTCCATGGGAAGTGCGTCAGGATCACACCTGCTAGGGCTGAGCACATCAAGCAGTACAAATGCCCAGGATGCAGCAACAAAAGGGCTAGAGCATGAAAAGCATAGACAAGCGTTATTGCAGATGTATTAGAATAGGAAAACCATTTTGGGATGCAACAGTCAATGGACCTGCACGCCCAAGTCAGGCTTTCAGGTTTTAGACGTAGTTTAATTAATTTCACATTCAGTATGTTACTGTTAATTACTGGTGTCTCTTTGGGTAAGAATTCATTTGTCATGAGTGATATCTTATGTGCTAAACTAAATTGCTAGAAGAAACAGAATTAGGTGTGAGTTGTGGCAGTGAACCTTTACAATTAATATTTCTCCTTTTCTTTTCACGCATTTGATTGCACTAGATGTATCAATTAGTCTCTTTTTCTTCTGCTTATTTCTTGGCTCATTGCATACCGATCTCAATCATGTTTGCAATCCAGCTATTTGATTTCAGTGCTTTTCTGTGCGGCAGATCTGAGTACCAACGCCATTGTGGTTAATGTTTTGCCAAATACCTTGCAATTTTAGAAGCGTGTTTGATCTATCTATCATGATGGAGTAACGTTTTATGGTTCAACTTTTCTTCTCTCCTTTTATGGAGAGCGATTCAAGAATCCTGAATTCCTGATGATTTTGGTTGTGGAAAGAAGTATGCTTTCTTGTCACTCTCAAATCTGAAGGTTGGAGATTTGATTGAATGATTGCACTGCTATATGGAAGCACTCAACACCAGAACGATAGAAATGATGAGTAATCTCTGCTTGACAACGGCTATATATGAGATTTAAAGGATGTCAAGAAAGATTGGTCCCTACCAACTCGCCTTCTGCAGGGCCAAAGATCGGTCCCTACCAACTTCTTCCGCAGAGGCATTGACACCTCTTTAGCGGATCCTGGGCAATGTTTGACAGTCTTTTCTAGACTGCTGTTGTCGCATTTTGACGCACGGCAAAGAGTTTTTGCATGCTTAGTGGTTTTATATACGCGTAGTATGAATATATCTAATAAAATTAAAAAACAAAATATCACTCAACACGGTTAAAACATCTAAAGTGTTGGTTCATAGAACTCCTTTAGAATGTTCTGCTACAAACAAGGTAATTTAGTCCGCCGCACTGTTTACTTTACAGTAGATATGCCTGGCCATCTAGAACACATACTCCTTCACACGCTTCTGGATGTCAAGCAGGAGCAGGTGGGCAACACCGAGCACAGTCTAACTGCAATTCTAGCCAATCGCCATTGCTAAGTCCCTCTTGATTATCAGGCGGTCAGTCCTCAAAATCTGCCTCACATAGGTGATCCCTACCGAGGCCACCCTCAGCTCGATCCTCGGGACTGAGGTATCGAAGATCGGCGACCCATCTACTACAATTAGTCTAGAATTTGAACCCCGAATCACAAAGCCCGTACTGGCTCTGCTGCCGTCATCCATCACATTAGCATTGAAGTTGATGAGGAAACTTGGGCGTGGGGGCTTCTAGGTGATATAAACTACTTGGGTTGTTGCATGAGCAGAAGGGGAGTCCTATATATCTCAAGCTATCTTAGTCTCACAGGTAGTGGAGAGAGAAGTGATCACAATGGCCTGCACCATCACCCTCTCCAAAACAAATCTTGTCGCACGTGTCTCTCCCTCGAAGATGTGGGTGTTTCTGGTTAGCCAGATGTGGTAGGTAATATAAGCAGCCCTGATACCTCATAGCATGGACGACTCGCTATTAGAGCTCTCCCGAAGGAACTCTAGGAAGGTTCGAGAGGGAGTTGTCGACCAAAAGAAAGATGGGGAGAGATTGACGTGGCTCCATATATGCGCCCCCTCTAGTACTGAAATAAAGCATGATCCACTGACTCCTCCATATTGCAAAAAGGGCAGATCGGGGGATGCTTAAACTCCAACCGCTTAGCACATCCCTTGTGGGCAAGCGACCCCCGACCACCTTCCAGATGAAGAGGCCGACCCTAGGGTGGATCCTCAACCTTCAAATCCAAGTGCCATCTAGCCTCCAGGTAGGCCGCCCCTAGCCAAGCCATAGAGGTCCCTCGCCCTCACCTTTGGGTTGTAGGAGGATCATCAAACTTGCACGTCAGAGCAGTCATGAGTTGGGATCAAAAGGGAGAAAATCAACTCCACCAATGTCCCTCTGAAAAGCTAGGTAACCATCTCGTTGTTCAACCTCCTGTCCCCATGGTAGAAAAGATTTCGGACGCGTAAGCCTGCTGCAGCCTCCGAACTAATCGTAGTAGGCCATCGGCTCAAGAGGAGGTCCACTACCCACACATCCTCTATCACATCCCCGGATCAACCGTCCCAGTCAGTCATCTAATGCTGGCCATCACCTCCGAGGCATGGGAGCAAATCGCCTTCCACAAGTAGGAGAATTTTCGGCTAGCTAAGATCTCAGCACCATAGGTCCATAGGCTATATTTGGTCCTCATCATAGAGCTCCAAAGGCACTCTAGCTTGAGGATGAATCTTGTAGCATGTTTGGCTAGCATCACGTCACTTTTTGAGGGGCTGAATGCCTAGGCCCCTGTCGCGGAGAGGCTGGCAGATAGTGTCCCACACCACCAAATGCACCCCTCTCCCACCAATGTGCGACCTCCACAAGAATCTTCTAAATATCTGCTCCAGCTTGAAGAGTAGGGCTTTTAGCAAGACAGTGTTAGACAAGAGGTTAAGTGGCATAGAGCTAAGAACCGACCTAATCAAAGTCACCCTACCCATCATAGACAGAGCTTTGTATTGCCACCCCTCCAGTCGGTCTCGAATCGCTCTATTCCATGAACTTAGTATTTCGGAGCTTCCACTCGGTAATAGGCATGCCAAGATAGCTTCAAAGTCTGTTGTGTTCGTCGATCCCTCAAGAATCATCGATGGCACGCTTGATTTGAGGCTTGGGCTTTGGGCTGAAAAGGATAGGCTAGCAGATTTGTGGAGGTTCATATTTTGGGCCGCCCGCCTCCGGTGCCGATAAAATGTAGTGCCCATCGAACCCTTGAGTCACTTCGCTGGGGGCCTCATCCTTGAATGGATGTGACTCGTGGCTTTCGCGTCCCCTCGACAGCCATGTCTCTAGAACCCAACGGCTGAAACGGATTTGGGGAGCCATCTTATTTGTTCCAGAACCGGCGTCGGCTGGTTCGGACAACCGTGCACAAATCAGAAGGCCGAAACCGACGGCCCTGATTCAAGACGGTTCCCATGATTTACCTGTTCTTTTTCCTTAATTCACAGCCAACTTACCCCTCCTATAATTGACAGGCGAATGTGTAGCTTATTCTCCGGTCTATTGATCTGGATTTCGTTACCCTCGTCGCCGTCTTCCTTCTATTAACAACAGCAACTATTCCTATCTTGGGTTTTAAGCTCTCCGCTTCTCTTATTCCCTTTCTCCTCCCGTTCTTTTCTTCTGCTCCTCGTCGTTGGGTTTAAGTAAAAGCACTCTTTTGGGGCATTTTCTCTCCTTAAAAAGAACGCCTTCTTTTTCACCCTTCCTATCGCCTGTTCTTTGTAAAAGATTTCGCCGAAAAAGCTCTGTTTTTCTTGGGTCCGATCATTAGGCGGAAGGGGGTAGAGATGCCGGTGGACGAGGCGGCGGCGGAAGCGCCTCTTCTCGTAGCCATGGAAGAAGACCGAGCGGAAGCCGGAGAGGCGGCAAAAGAGGAAACCCTAGAGGAAGAATCCGCCGGCGGGGCCGGAGATGGAGGCGCAGCCGCCTTCGAGGACAAGAACCCTAGCTCCTCCTCCGACTCCGAGTCCGATGACGAAGCGGCGGAGGGCCTTCAGATCGAAACACTAGAGACCGCGCTCGCCCAGAATCCCATGAACTACGAAGCTCACGTCCAGGTACTCCTTCCACACCTTCTTCTCCATCGTGCTCGTTTTGGAGAAGTTAACCTCTGCTCTCTCTTCTACCCTTCACTGTTAGGGTTCTTGGGGGGTTCTTTAACTTGTAGATGGAACGAGCTCCCAGATGGGCGTGTTATGCTCGTTTTGGGGAATTTGAGCTCTGTTCTCTCTTCCATCTTTACACTGTTAGGATACTTGGGTGCATCTTTTGAGATTTATAATGTATTGGAGGGTCTGTAAGCTTCTTGGGTGGATTTGCTGAGAAAACATAACTGGGAGGGTTTGTTTGGGAGCAGAATTCATCGATTGTTGCATGTAGGTAGACGTTCTTGTAGTCAGTTTGAAACAATATTACTTAAATCAGTTACTTAATTTGAAAATTAATTGCTCAGAAACAATATTGCTTGGAGGTTGTTCTTGTAGTCAGTTTAATGGGATACAATATGCAGGCCTTTTGAAAAGGCAAGTTGTTAAGTAACTAGTTTAGATGAACAAGCTTTGTCTAACAAAGGATCAGGAACCCTCTAGTTGAACCACTTACAAATGCATCCAGAAACACATGCTCACTGGCATGTGTTCATGCATGCATTTTTTGTGTTATTGAATTTATAGTCATTTTGCTTTCCTTCTTTTTGGCAGTATATTCAATGCTTGAGGAAATCTGGACATGTTGAGAAGCTAAGACAAGCAAGGTATGCAATGAATGAGCGCTTTCCTCTAAGCCCGAAAATGTGGCAAGAGTGGACGAAAGATGAGATTTCATTATCTGCAGGGTATGTGTCTATGTTTGTTTAATTTAAATGCGCGAAGCAGTAATTTCCTGTTCTTGTGTCATTGTTGAATATCGCTACTTGTCATCAGTATATGTTTTTATGTGGATATGGTTCATGTAAATAATCTACATTCTCACACGTGCATACATGGTCATGCACAGTTAAATAAATTTACCTAGTCTGTGACAATAACAGTGTCAGAGTCTCAGAGATCATATTCATTATGAAATATTTGATCACTTGATTCAGATCTGAGATGTTCTTTATAGTTAACATGTTTCTTATTGTGCAAGATGGATCATAACAGTCATTTACGGATTTACCCATCTAGATCTTTTATTAGAAATCAATATTTGGCTTTCATGTCTGAAGTATATAATTCATTGTTTATGTTTGGTATGTTTGGTTCTGGTAAGGCTGTTCCTGTGTTTGTCCACGTCTTTCTACTTTAAGTAATCGTGCACTGTCTCTCTCTATTTTTTTTTTCTCCTCCTTGCCATGATACATAGCAAGTCTTCTGATTTTGCCACTACTTGATGAAAACTTGGACATCACCTGGACAGCTTTTAAGGAGTTTAATGGTCTTGGTTGATTAAAAAATGAATCGATTGTCATAAATTTCTTCATCTACAACTAAAAATTAAACAAGAAAATAATATGATTAGAATACTTCAATAAGTAATTATTAAAAATATATTATATGCTATGATGTAGAGATCTTTTTGATCTCTTAACATATTCATTTACTAAAACAATTCTGTATACTTTGTGGAGGAAGATTATGTAGGAAGATAATGTTGAAATATCAGGTTTCCTCTCTATTTATGTGTGATATCATTATCTGTATAATGTAACATTTGCCTAAGAAGGAAAAAATCTCTTATTATTTTTATTCTTGCATTAAGAGTTAGAATATCTTGATCAATGCTTGCTTACTTTATGCATCATAGTTAGTGTGAATATCATATTTTATGTTCCACACATTTGTATGGTGTTAGGATTTAGGAAGAGAATGGAAAGACCTAAGTTAACCTTGGCAGTGGGGAGAAAGCTTGAAATAACAGCTGGAGTGGTCCTAAATAAGAGTGCTTGGCGAATGCGAACTTATAGAGCCCGTGCTAGATAGTTGGGGCAAGGCATGATGGTTGTTGTTTTGGTCATGGACTAAGGTACATTTTATGCTGTTTGATATGCTTTTATATGAATGGTGTGTCTCACTTTCAGTTGTGTTTAAGTTATGACGATTGACACTTAGAAACATCTTTATCACCTTAGCAATGTATTATCTAGAAAATTCTTTTGATAAAATTTGTTGATATGAGCCATATGTAAGTTTTACTTATTCAAAACCTATCAATCCCTAGTTGTAAAGCCAATTTAACCTACGGTAAGGTTTATTTGATTACAAGAAGAAAATGTTAAAAAAAAACTAAAGAAAAGAACCTTTTGCTTCCTCAGCATTTGGCAAACAGGCTTCTTTCCGTTTCCTCAGTTGACATGAACTTAGGGACCTCTAGCTAATGAGAAAAAGAGATATTCATTTATTACCAATGCAAGCATGGACTAGCAGATTAATGACATTCATTCTCTTGCAAAATTTAGATATGTGGTTATGTTTCAGTGGCTTAGTCAATATTTGCCTGTTTAACAGATTCATGTCAGTGGCTGCTGAGAATTTATGTTAGTGTGCTACAACTTTCAAGTTATTGGGTATCCTTAAGCAAATATTTCACTATGCTAGTGTAGTTTCTTCTTCGTGCTTACCAAGTCTATGTAATTGGCAAATCAAGGAGTCAGCTAGGGTGAATCAGGTTACAAGTAGAACCAACCAGGCAATCCTTATATTTATCATGATCAATGATGTCCATTTGACCTTATAGGTAATTCAGTGCTGCTTGCTTAACTCTAGAAGTGTTTGCTCGGCCCAAGTGTGGGTCAAACTGTCATCTTTTTTCTGTGATCCTTTCACTTCTTACCTCATTAAGGTGGCCATGACACCATATAGTGGGAAATTTTTCTTATTTTCTTTTAGATTTAGTGAGGTAGCAGTCATTTGTGGATTATTTGGGTGTAAAGTTCCACCAAATTAACACAGCACCTGGAAAATGAATTCTGTAAAGGTTCCATTGCTTTCTTTTCATAAAACTGTTATAAGAAAGTCAGAAAATATGAAGAATGAGTTTGATGGAGAGTAGGACCAGTCTTGTTTTCTCATAGAACCTATAAGTACTCCTCAACATCACCTTTTTGGCTTTTTCCCGGTGCATAGAAGCAACCAAATAGCCCTTTGTTGTCATGTTTATTTGGTGGGCGCCATGGTCATCAGAACTATTGTGAAACTTTTGCCTTGGGGAAAGCTTGCATAAGTTTGATAACATCGGGTAATTTCATTGTCACCATCAACTTGCACTCCTGTTTGATTGCAAGAACTGAGGAGGTGCAGGCTGAGATGGTTACTTGTTATTCTTTCACTGCCAGCCTCAAAAAATGCTATTTTCATCCTGGTGTTCTGACGACAACCTTATGTTTGAGATGGCATTGCTTTTCTACATTCTTGGTGTCCAAAAAAAGCTTGGAATTGTTATTGTGGTGGGTTGGCTTCATGGGGGTTTCACATAGCACTTGAGAGGTTCTCATTACTTTGTTTTACTTTTTTGGAACGTGGTTATCATCCAGATTGGTATTTATCTTTATAGTTAAAAAGAAGTAAATTACATATAGTTAAAAAGAAGTAAATTACACTTTTTTATTAAAAATGCCCATGGAAGAGGGAGAAAAAATTGGCAAGGTTAGAAATATCTGATGGTCAACTGATTCTTCTAGCTCTTGTTAGAATTACTAATATGGATTATTCTTTCAACATGATCATAATTCTTCTAGCTCTTGTTAGACAGCCATTGACTTGCTCAACTGATTCTTGTTGCTTTCATTATGAATGGGTGCTCAACTGATTCTTGTTGCTTTCATTATTAATGTGCCAACAAGGAATATGGAATGTTATAGCCATATTTATTGCTGCTTTCATTTCATGCAGATGCTCCCCCATGTTGCTTAGTACACTAATCTTTCTTGCATAGCTGTTCTAATTATCTTGCTGAAATCTCATCTACTCATATGTTTTCATTTTCTATTATAGTGTTGGTCACCTGCAGTCATGCAACACCCTGGAGCTGTTATTTTTCATATGTGCTATGATTCTACTGAATATATTCTCATATATCCTATAAAATAATCAATTCATTGAAGTATTGTATGCAATTTATGTTGACTAAATGATCCCCCCTATTCACATGAGTCATACGTTTATCCATGCTTTTCATTTGAATATCATGATTTTTAATTAATCACAAAAATTGGAAACAATAGTTGCTGTGCTTACAGTTCTATGGCTTCTCTTAGATCTTTGAATTCCCAGCAATATTAATAAGCACAACATACAAATGTCAGCTGGCAGTCCTCATTCCTTCTCTCTTCCTGTGACATGAGCACCCATGTGAAGGCTCTTTGGCAGTCTGTCACATTCTCTCTGTGTGTGTGTGTCTGTGAGGGAAAGAGAGGGTGAACCCACGTGGCATTGCTGAGAGAACGAAGGAAAAAGTGAATACATGTTTTTTTCTAAGTAATGAAGTGTTCAAACTTCATTTTTTTTCTGTTGAATTTGACAAAATATCTTGTTCTTGTAAGCCTACTTGCTTCAAATGATATAGCTCTTTTAATATTTTCTCAATTTATAGCACTGTTTTCTCACATGCCTATGTATATTGTTGTGGATCTGCATATATCTTAATACCTTTTCCCTGAAGAGAAATTTGTTTTTTTTTTTTTTGGGTCCTGTAGTTTGGAAGCACTCACTGAAATTGAGAAGCTGTATGACCGAGGCGTGCAGGAATATTTGGTACGTTTCAATTACCACACAGAACATGGAAAATTTTGTTTAGTAGTCTAGAAGAATACATGGTGATTGGTTTTGGTTAACTCTTAAATGCAGTCTGTCCCTTTGTGGTTAGATTACATTAATTTTTTTCAAGAACATGATCCATCAGTGTCTCACTGCTCACCAGCTGGTATCTTAAAGATGAGAAATTTATTTGAGCGTGCTCTTACTGCTGCTGGGTTACATATTGTCGAAGGCAATAAAATTTGGGAAGCATTTAGAGAATTTGAGCAAGCTATCCTTCTAACAATTGACGATAATGACAATGAGGTCTGAGTCAATGCACTTTGAACTTCGGCTTCTATGTTATTGATATGTTATATTAGAGAAACTGAGCATTATATTCCCTTCACATGCCCTTCATTTCTGTCTATTTTCTTCTTTTTTTCAGGAAAAAGCAAAACAAGTTCAGCGAATACGTGCTTTATTCCATCGCCAATTATCTGTTCCTTTGGTTGATTTAAGATCAACACTTATGGATTGCAAGCTTTGGGAGGGCGAACAAGGGAATGTCAATGACATTGACTCTGATTTTGATGGGATTCCCACAAATGTGATCACTTCCTATCAAAAAGCTATTGAAATGTACAATGCTCGTAAACAGTATGAAGACCAATTGTCTGATACTGACGCATCTGATGCTGATAAACTTCAACAGTTTATGGTATTGTAACGCTCTGTATAATATCGCAATAAACTGCACTTTTTTTTATATTGCACTATTTCTTTCTTTTTTTCTTCTCACAATTTGTTGTTTACATTTATAAAGTGGCTTCTATTTTCTTCTATTTCTGATATTGTTTTGTGCACTTCCTTTGGTATTCTGGATATGCAGATAACTTTTATCTACCATATAATTGAATTTGACCTTGATAATATCACCTGCCTTTGTGCGCCATTTATTTAGATGTTCCTTATCAGGGACCAGTGATAATATAATATTTAAAGGAAAGTGAAGGGGTGTATAAGCTGGCATTTATATCAGGGTTTTAAGCTGGCATTTATTTAAAGGTAAATAAACAGGTCAAATACAGCTCTCTCTGCCAAGGAATTAATGCAATCTACAAAAGGTTCCTGCTGAACTTCATGCCTTAACTAGTTTTCTTAATTTTGCTATTAGTTCAATGTCGTGCAAACCAGCCATAGTCAGCTGCCTTACATCATAACAGACCCTGCTTTTTCTTCTTACTGCAGAATTCTATGATTCTCCCATTTTCATGGCCTCTAACACTGATTGTAGGATCAAGTGCTGAATCTTTTGACTTATATTTCCTGATTTCACAGCTCTTCTGTTAGTTAGGGATTTGGCTGCAATAGTTTAAATAAAGGTACTTGCTCACCATAAAATGTTGTCTCTACCAACTCAAAGTACATAAAAATGTGTGTATCTCTTATTAAGTAAAACTCTTTTTGGGCTCTGCAGAATAAAGGAAAGCCAGAAGTTTTACAGTGTTTATACCTTCTATGAGGGCTAAGCTATCTAACACCAATTGATTCTATGCTGACAGAGCAATACCTTGAACTTCTTATCCTCTAAGGGGTGGCAAAAGCTGATCTGACCCTTATTGCTTTGGATTTGTGTCAGTGGGTTTTTTGGTTCTGGATTATGTCAGGTTCAGACAATTTGACTTTAATTTTACATGGGAAGGGATAAGTTGGAGCACTTGTGCCAGTTTGGTTCATGAGGTTGGATTGGAGCGGGTTATTTGGGTCAAGCTGAATTTATAGAGCTTTTACTTTTGGTTTCCATCACTTGTTATCGAGCAGTTATTTCTCCTTGGAAACATTGAACTATCGTAATTTGTGTTTGGTGCTTCAGGTCAACATGGGTTGGGACTGTTGGGTTAAGAAGTAGAGTAGGATGTGGTTAGTGTTAGGTCATGCTGGATATTGACCTTTGGAAGGTTTGGGTTGAGGAGTCCCAACCCAATGCTTTGGTTGCAATTATTTTTCAAATTTGACCCTATCTGAATGCAGCCTGGTCTGAACATTGCCACATGTATGTCTAGTCAGGTTATATACATGATCAAAGTATCAACTGGAAAGTATGAATTTGTATTATTTCCCTCATCAGTGGTTGCGTTAAGGCTATAGTTAGTGTTTCCTTTCTTCTTTGTCTTTATATATTGTTTTATGTGCTTTTTTCTACAGTAATAGTGTCTATCAATTAAGAGAGCCTAATAAATATGTGAGAGGAGCCCATAAGTGAGATGATTGGCAAATCAGTTTTTGTTATGGTGTCCAAAATAGGAGGGCCAAGTTTTGCTGGTTATGGTAATGGTTATTGTCATATTCACTTAAATTTTTAACTGGTATCTGTCGACTGCTAACTTTTGTCTACTTGAATGAAACCTGACTATCAGAATGAGTCTCGTTGTATCTTCTGTTTTCTTTGTTACTAGCATGGGTCAAAAAGCAACGATAATCACAAAACAACTTACAGGCATGTGAAAAGACATCCAACAACAATTTCTGCTGGAGGAATAGCGCAGTTAATTTGTCGTTCTGCTGAACTTTTACATCCTTCAAAAGATGAGCTTAACTTTGTTCATGTGCTGCATGCTAACCACTTTGTTTTATCCAATGATACATGCAATAATAATTCATATATCATTTCCTTTAGTTCATTCGAAAACCATTCAGATATTCATCTAGTTAGTCCTTAAACTTGCTGATAGAGGAAACCAAATTGTTCAGAAAATCTGATGGACTTGCATGTTTCATGGAATTATTCACTGGGAAAGATCAACTACACAGCATGGATTTAAGCATTCTTGCATTTGGAGTAAGATGAAAGAGGTGACGGTCCAAAGAAGCCCTAGGATTTGATGGTGGAATACAAAAGTCGATAGAAGATTTTTCTTTTGAAGAATGACGAATAAAGAATAGAACAATGGATCATAGAAATGGCAGAAGTGAGATGTGCACCAGATGGCAATTTATAATAGAAGGGTTTCTAGGTTGGTGCTTGGCTGGCATGAGAACATGTGGTTCCCTTAAGGGAATTTGATGGTGAAATGACAAGGTGTAGAAATATTCGAGAAAACATGAATATGCTTTTAAAAAACTCTAAGAAGGTAAATTCCAAAATTTGAGAGTTATAAAGTTGTTACAAGAGGCTATATAGGTATGATGGAGCTAAGTAGGATGTTATTTGGCAATCGGTATAGTAGACTAGGCATAAAGAGGGAGAAAGAGATACATATATATACTAGGAATATGAGGCAAGCAAGATTTTATTAGGTAAGCTCATATGATGGATGAAGAGATTGTTACCCGAGTTATTGATAAGAACATGACTTGGTGTTGAAATTTTGGAAGCTTCTATTTTGAAGAAAAGGAGATTCATGGCTAGAAAAGTGCTGTTGTTCTAATTACAAAGCAAATAATGGTAAACTAGGATGAGGAACCTATCAGCAAACCAATGTGTTTTCATTCTATGTAGGTGGGCTGTTGGAGGAAAATTCTTGCTCAAGCTATTTGCGAGAAGATATAGATTAAAAATATGGGGACATAAAACACACATATATACTTTATTATTACTTCAAGAGAAAGTGTCAAGACTCAACAGAGTACTTTTAGAGGTTGTTCGGTTTACTTCACAGAAGGATGTATCTCAAACTGAAACTAGTTTGCTAATGTTTTTCCGACATGCGTGATGTTTTTTCATGGACTCTTGGGTTGCATCATGGATTTCCTAAGCTTGTATTCTTGTGTTTGAGAATAATTGTTTATGAAGAAGTCCTGTGTGGTATGTTAAATCGTTAATGAAGATGATGTAGTTTCGCTTAATTAGTTTAGGAGTTGATTAATGCTGCAGAGTTAAACTTTTGAGAAGGGGTTGAAAATCAGTTGACCACAATGGATAATTTGGATTTCAAACTAGTTTGCTAATGTTTTTGACATGCACAATGAAATTTTCATGAACTGTTGGGTTGCTTGAAGGATTTCCTAAGCTCTCGTATTCTTATGTTTGACATTAGGTCCTTATGAGGAAGTTCTGCATGCTATGTTACATTGTTAATGTTGATGATGCAGTTTCAGTTGATTAGGTTAGAAGTTGGTTAATGCTGCATCAGGTTACATCACTCTTCTTCTTGTTCTTTGTGTTTTTTATTATAAGGAGCAGAGGAATTCATACTATTCGGGTAACATGCAAAAGACACGTAATGGCAGCTATGCAATTGATATATAATAACAGACTTAATGGGATAATGTTACATAAATGTTGCAATTAAACCAGCTTTTCTTATGCATCATGGAAGCAAGATCATAAGATAAGATCAGCAAAGATGCTGATTCTGGTTTGGATGTAAAATTAGGAACTAATAGATGAAAATTGGTTGAACCAGAAGATGTCATATAAGGTCCTAGAGTACACATTTAGATGGATATGTTAAAAAATAGCTAGAGCTGGTGAAAAGAGGGACACTAGCGTATGTTTAAGGCACAAAGAATTCGGTTATTTCAGCTTACACCTCTTTTTCAACTATTCAGTGATCTGCTGAGTTGCTGGCACATGATCTCTGTGCATGTAGTGATGTTTCGTTGATATATAATTTAACTATCTTGCAGCATTCTTCTTTTTTTTAAGTCTCTGCATGGAAATGCTTTATTAGTACCTTCTTAGTTGTTTGTAAGCTGGAATTCATGTGATCATTTTTAGAACAGAACTACCTAAAGTTTGAGGAGTCTTCTGGTGACCCTGCTCGTGTTCAAATTCTCTATGAACGTGCTGTTGCAGAATTTCCTATATCAAGTGATCTGTGGCTGGCATATACCACCTATTTGGACAGAACCTTGAAGGTTTTCTAATCAACCTGCCTTGAGTTAGATTAGATATTGGTATATTTTACATTGAAACAAAAGAGTATCTTTTCTTGCAGGTTCCTAATGTTCTCAAAAGTGTTTATTCTAGAGCCACAAGAAACTGCACATGGGTTGGTGAACTTTGGGTCCGCTATTTGCTTTCTTTGGAACGTATTCATGCTTCTGAGGAAGAGCTCAGTGCAGTAAGTTTCATTCTTTTGCAATTTTTTGCATTTTATTAGAATATGTTGATTGATTGAAAATTTGGGTTTAGTATTTTCTTGAGGATAGAAGCAGTCACTTTTTATTGATGAGTTCTTTTACTAACGATAGATGAACAGATTTTATTAGTTTGCAGTTTTGTTACCTACAATTGTGATTGCTCATCTTTTGAACTCGCTGCTCATCTTTCTCTATCATCAGTATACTATTTTATCAGTTAAATGCAGTGATTTGTTCAGTTAAAACTGATGAATCAGCTCATGTTTTTATGGGAGGCTTGAATATTGAGGCATAAAATCTTTTTCTACACGGACAAACTTGTACTATAATTTTTTGGTTTTTCATTATGCTTATTGCATGATTGATTTTAAAAGTGGATCTAGCGGTTGTTCTAATAGTTAGCAAGTAATGGTGTTGAATTCACATGACTGCTAAGCTACTTCAAATCATGTTGTGCTCTGTTTGAATGAAATTAGTTTTTTGAGCAAAAGTAATTGCATAATCCTTACCACTAGAAAGACCATTTTAGCCAACAATGGTATTTAGCCACAGAATATGATCTGACGGAATACAGAGAGGGTTGTGCTTGTGAATTCCGATTCCATGAAAGTGCTACATTGGGAAATTGTGCAAAATGTTGTTGGATTTGAAGTTATAATTATCATGTTTGTCTTTAACAAGAAAAGTTGCATTTTTACAATTTATTTTTATTTCAGGTCTTTGAGCAGTCTCTGCAAAATGCATTCCCAAGCTTCAAAGAGGTAATGTAAAATTGAAGGCTTTGGCTCTCTCTTATAGCACTTTGACATACTAACTTGTGGATGCAAAATCAAACATTAATCTTTATCTGTCCAGAAACTATCTGCCAGTATCAAGGACATCACATTTATTGTAGATAAGTAAAAAGGATATTGCGGTGTGTCATGTTTTATATTAGTCAGGGTTTGCCTAACCGATATCGCGGGGCATACTAGCCAGCGACTGGTTCGGTACGACACGGTCTTGTACTGTGCTGATCCAACACGTATTGGACTAGGGAGAGGGAGAGGGCGCAAGGGACAGGGAGGAGGGTGAGAGGGGCCCACGACGAGGGCTAGAGAGAGAAGGATGAGGAATGAAGAGGGATGGAGGGAGGGAGGGAGGGAGGGAGAAGGGGGTCAACGATCACTGCCAAAGGAGGGGGGGGGGAGGGAGGAGAGAGATAGAGGGGATTTGGGGGGGGGGGTGGGTGGGGAGGGAGGAGAGAGATAGAGGATTGGGGGGGGGGATTTACCTAGTTAGCGGCAATTGGTGTCAAAAGAGAGTAGCGGAGCTAGGGCATGATCGGTCTTCAAGCTGAGGTTGAGCATGAGAAGGAATGAAGGATTCTGTGGAATCTTCATCGGCAGTGATCAACATCGAAAGGGAGAGAGAGCGGCTGATATAGGGCAAAATTGGTCTTTCTTCGAGCTGAGGCTGAGCGCGAGAAGGAATGGTGAACTTTATGGAGTCTTCGAGAGAAGTCGTCGGGGGAGGTGGATAGTTTATAGGCTGAATCAACCAGCATGGCCAAACCATCCCGGGACGGCGTCAGTTTGGTTCAATATGGGCCAAACAGCCTGGTTCGGGTCGGTTTGGCATTCCATACTAGTAGTTATTGTAATTATAACGGATATCAGCTAATGAAACCATAACAACCAAGAACATGCCATATTTTGCTAATGAAACCATAATCATGATCAAGAAGTTGCCCCATATATGAGCATTGGCTTTTTGATTTCTATTCAGAAATTTGGTTTTATGTAGGACTGTCATATCTATTACTGATTTGTCATTTTTCCTGAGATGATTTGTTTGCTAACTAGAGTGGTACATGTGGCGTTAACTTAGGGAGGTGGAGTAACTATTTTATACCAACAGAGATTGCAGACAGTGATGCCTTGCTTCAAATTGGATCAAACTTAGACACTTTATTTCCTAAATGTGAAGTTTGATAATCTTCAAATTAATACACTTCATTTCCTAAATGTAAAGTTTGATAATCTACTAGGAAGATGCAATTGTCAATTGCTTATCGTCTGGGCCTTGGATCACAAAACCAATCAATATGAAGTTGATGGATATAGGAATGATTTTTCCCCCTTGCATGAAGATGAGATGCTTGTGGACCATGTAAACATAGTCAGATCTGGTTGTTTTAGATGCCACCATTCATGTTGCTGTCATGTGTATCTTTTTTGAGATCGTCCTCATTATTAACTTTTTGTTAGAGAACACGGCTGCTGAGTGGCTTGGAAGCTTGAGTGTGCGTTGATTTATCTGAAAGATCATGTCAGCTGTTTGAATAAATTCAGTTGAAACAAGTATTTAAGTACAGGAATCTTTTTTTATTAAATATGGTAGGAAGATGTGGCCAGACAATGGTTTAATTCAGCTGCATCTTTATGGTACTGTTGATGTCAAGTGAAAATGGAGGATAAAGAGAGACACTAGTAAATATCAAAACTCGGAAGCATTGTGAATGATCAGTCTTGCTTTGCTGATAACCATTTGCAATAAATAATTGAATGAATTTCTCTTAAACATGCTCTGCTTTTCTGTTTCACCTATGCAAGGCATGTTTCAACTATCAAAGAAGTGTGGCAGAGTCATTTTGGGGTGCTTGAGTGGTCGTCTCAGGATAACTTCATAATATGCCAGACAAAGCTTATTAATTATTCTTCTGTGATAGAGTTCAGTTCTCACACCCAGGGCTGTGATAATACTAACTTCGAGCCATCACATTATCTGGGGCTGAAATTCTAATCAGTGTCTTGTGCCTTGGTCATTTTGCAACAAGATGTGAATTATGTTGACTGATAGAGGTGCTTTGGTAGTTGTTGACTGATAGATGTGATAATACTAACTTTGACATCTGTTTGGTAACCAAACTGACAACGTGCTTGTAGTGTAAGAAATGATAATAAAAGATATTGCATAGTAATTTCAGTTTTTTAACTCTTTGTACTATCTTATTATAAAATAATATTAATTTATAAATTTTTTATTTTAAATAGTATAATATTAGAATAATATAAAATTGTAATATAATAATGTAACATTTTGAGAGCATAATATTGTTGTACTATTATACTATGATGGTTATGATATAAAAACAATAATAACATAGTATTGTCATCTTAGTATAATAATATAATATAATATATTATATTATATTGTCATAATATTAGCATAATATATTAATAATATATTGTAATATAACAATCTACATTCCAATATAGTAATATAATAATATAATATCATAGAATTATTGTTATTACATATTAACATATTGTTATAGTAATATGTGATAATTATTATTTCTGTATATTAATATATTATTACATAAATATAGTATTAGTTAAATATATGAATGTGATATTATTTATTCCAGTATAATATTATACTATTATTATATTATAATTTTATTTTCATATTTAATATAACATAGTATAAAGTATTGTTAATGTATAATTTATATATTTTATTTTAATCAAAATATTGTATAAACAATGTAATTATTTTTTAAATAATGTAATAACTACAAAGTTTAGGGGTATTTTTTTTATACAAATAGCTTTGCAACAAGCTTTAGAAAGCGCTTTTGAGGAGATACTCCAAATTGGAGCTTTTGCCAAGTAGAGGTTTTTAAGCATCTAGGAGGACCAGAAAGCTGTTTCAGGTTTTTTTATCAAACATCCATACATCACCCATAAGTGCCTTTTGGGCTTCAAGCACTTTTGGTTGCTCCAAAAGCATTCCCAAATAGGGCCTTAGGCTTTGAGAAGACTAAAATTGATGGAAGTCAAGAAGTGGTTGTATAATAAGGTCTATACAACTATTTCATTTGAGCATGAAGCTGAACCAAGATTAGTGCTAATTTGAGATGAAGTGGAGAATTTCAGAATTTGGGTTGACATAAAATTAACTAATGGGATTTTACTTGGGTAGGCAAGGTTGAACAACTGTGACTGATAGAAGAACTAAGCATCAAGAAAGTAATATGTTAGAAGATGAACATCCACTTTTTCAGAAGCAAGAATCACTACTTGAGGTCCCTAAATAACTAACAATAAGAAAGATGCTGCATCTTGTTTTGGGATGAAATTTGCAAATTATACCTCTAGAAATGTGAGCATAATCAAACATCCAAAACTACACGAATGAATACGTGGTTACATGTTTATGAATAGTGCTTGAGAAGTGAAAAATATGGCTAATGATGAGGTATACGAACAAGAATATGGCAATCCTTTATCAAAAGAAATAGAGAATTTTTAGCGAAGCATCATATTGAGTCATTTTTCCTTCAATAAAGTGATTTGTTTGCATTTGAAAAACTTATATTCATTTTATTTTGTTGTGCTTATTTGATAAATATTGAAAGTTCTTGAACATGCATTTTGTTTGGTGATTGTAGTATTTGGATCTGTTTCTCACACGAGTTGATGGCTTAAGAAGGAGGATGTCTATAGTTGGTGCAAAAGAGGATGGGCTAGACTATGCTCTAATAAGGGAAACATTTCAGGTCTTCTTTTCTATTAGTTAATGCATAATTTCTCCACAATATTTGTATCAAATATCAGTTGCTTGATATGCACCATGATTTGTCATAATTGCAGCGTGCTGTTGAGTACTTGTCTCCACAACTTGTAAGCTGTGATGATTTACTGCATCTGCACAAATACTGGGCTCGTTTAGAGGCTAATCTTGGAAAAGACATGGTTGCAGCTCGTGGGGTGTGGGAAAGCTTGTTAAAGAAAAGGTTTGATTCTACCTTGTTCGGTGAACTTCTTTCCCACTATTTTCCTGCTTTTCATCTTGCAAAATTAGAACTATTGCATATTGTTCACTCTCTTGATCTTTCCTATTTGACTAATGTGATTCCTTCTTAGTGGATCGCTGTTGGAAGTTTGGCAATCCTACATAGCGATGGAAATTGAAATGGGTCACATAAATGAAGCAAGATTCATTTATAAGAGATGCTATAGTAAGAGATTTCCTGGAACAGGTTCAGAGGTAAACTTTTTGCTTTTATGCTCTAGCAAAAACCTATTATGTGCATTTTCTTTTTCTGCATTTTCTTTTGCAGTTTGAATGCTACTAATTTGTTGTATCCAAGGTATGCGGTACCGACTGTACCGAAGCAAACCGAGCCGAACCGGTACTGTACCGATGGGGCTAAAAGCCAACAAAAAATTTGGAGCCGGTACGGACTTCGGTCCGGTACCGGATCGGTACGCATCGGTACCGGTCGGTACAGGCCGGTACGGGTCGGTACAGTTCGGTACCGAAATATGCAGCTGTACCGTACTGGTAGGATCCGGTACCGGTATGTATCGGCCGGTACCGATCCGTACCGACCGGTATGGCAGACCATGGTTGTATCTATAATGGAGCATCTGATTCATGTTGCTTGACCTTACATTTTCCTGTCAGTTTATTTTGTTTTTTTGGAATATTAATTTCCTGAAGCTCTGAATAATTCAGGATATATGCCGTTCTTGGCTACAATTTGAAAGGGAGTATGGCACTTTAGATGATCTTGATCTTGCAGTTAAAAAGGTATACCTTTTTCTAGAAATTTGCGTAATTTATATTGATTTATGGCAAGTTATCTTGAAGATGTGTGATCTCTGTAGTTAAGAGTCTAGCTACTTTTGTTAAATAATCCATTTATTCTTCTGTTAAGTACTTTCCATTAAACATGAATCATATTGTTTGATTGTTTAAAAGGGCTTTTGGTGGTGCGATTTAGTTGTTTCATTAGGATAGTTGTAGTTGAAGCCTTTTTTTTTTGGTGACATTATGGCGAATGGTTCTTCTCTAAATAAGCAAATTTATTTCTTCATTTGCAGATGACATTCATGTCAGATTACTCATATTGTTTAAAGAAAAATGGACAGGACTATCTCCAAAATTTTGTGGCTTTGACCAAATAGATTGCAAACAACCTAAGGGCAGTCTGTTGGTGTAATAGTTGTAATAGTAAAGAAGTCAGTGCTTCCTTTCCCAACATAAAGACACGAGGAATGCAGGGAGCAGTAGAAAACTTTTGGAGTTTGAACGAAGAATCTTTTATGTTTTATAGTTATATACACATGCACGGACAGACACTAGCATTGTGAATATGCTATGAACTGGAGCCCTGTAATGGAAGGAGAGGAGGGATGTGGCTTTTGGAGACTAAAGAAGATAGGTATTCATGGCTTTTGACGGACTTCTATCAAATGATAAATGCTTTGAGAAAAGGGGATAAAATTTTGGTACTGGGACTCTTGCTTCAAATGGGAAATAAATAAAAATAGAGTCGAACTCTAGGGTGGAGTCGAAACCCCAGAGTTCGCATTATAATAGCCAAGATATATTTTTTTGTTGAACAAAATTTTTTGTCTTTTTCATCCATTTTTTCTTTGATTTTAAAATATTTTATTTGTTTTCATGTTGTAACTTAAACTAGTTCCATTGTAAATAATGAGTTGGTCAAAATCAATTTTCATCTTGACTTTATGAATTTAATTCTATTTTGCTTATTGAAACCAAAGCAACATTTGTTTACTACATGTAGGGTTGGAAATGGGTCGAGCTGGCCCGAGGTACGTTGAGCCAAATAGGCTTTAGGTTGAATTCTGAGACTGAATTGAGAGTATTTGAGCTTGGGTTATAGAGCCTAAGTAAAAGCAGGCATGGCCTGAAGCTTGACTCAAGGCCCAACTTCGGCCCTAACCTGCCCCCAAACTTATTAATCCACCATCCCTAACAAGCCCCAAATCGTCGCCCCTCTCTCTCCCCCCATCCATCTCGATCTCTCTACTATTCTCTCTCCCCTCTCCCCCCTCAAGCACCAATTTCTAGTCCATGATCTCTCTCTTTATGTCCTCTCTTGACTCTTTTGATCTCTCTTCTTCCCCACCCGCTTTCTCAATCTCTTCTCTCGCTCTTAGATTTCTTCTCTTTCCTGATCGGTCCATCTCTCCTCTCCTCTCTCCTTCTTTCTCTCAAGGTCGCTGTCTTGGTACCGGACCGTACCAGTATCACACTAGTACAGTATAGGTACGATATAGTACGAGATTTTTTTGGCGTACCGAGTGTCGGTACCGAACCGGTACGGCATGGTATGCTCCATCCGGTTCGGGCTGGTATGGCATATCATGCTCTCTCTCCCTCCACTGCCCTCTCTCTCTCCCCTTTGTTTTGCGCAAGCTAGAGGGAAGGAGATCGGAAGATGCAATGGTAGCGATGGCTTGGCCTTTTTATTTTGTTGTTGCATAAGAGGAGATTGCAGTTTGGGATTTGGTTCGGCTTAGCCTTTCAGTCCAGTCAAGCTCAATCCAGTCTGGCCCATTTGGGCTTCGGAGCAGGTAGGTTTGAGTTTAGGCTGAAGCTTGAAAAAAGTTTTTCTGGGTCCATGCCTGGTCCAAAGCCTGATTTTTATTTATCAATTTGGACCTGAGCAACGAGAAAACCCGAGCAAGCTCGACCTAATTTTCAATTGTATTTACAAGATCAGGACATTTTGTCAGTTCTGCATATTTATGAAAGTTGAATTCACGATTTTAAATAACTAGGTGTTTGGATGTGCACTGAAATATATAAAACCTTGCAATTATGGATTTGAAATATCTTGTATCATTAAAATTTTCCAAGTTTTCCTTTTTGAATTTCTTTGTTTAACTACTAATCATGCCCTTAAAAATATGAATGCTGAAACTTAAAATGTTGAATCAAGCCAAAGGGTAAACTTATGATTTTGAAAATAAAGAACTCCAAGTGAAGCTCAAATACTTTCTAAGGGCTGCCCTCGTAACTGGTTTGCGCTAAATTTCAATGCTTAACTTTGATGATTCTCTCTTTTATGGGTTTGCTCAACAAATAATCTTTCAGGTTTAAGCCCTAATGGCATGGATTTGCATACTTACATTCCGAATTACCACTCTTTACTTTTTGTGATATATCTCTGAACGTGTGTTTCTTAGTGCCAATGTTTTATGTGACAATATGTCATATAATACACTTTTTTCTTTGCTAAAAGGTATGAGATGCTTAATATTAGTGCATCAGTGCTTAATATTCTAAAGAATGATTAATGCCTCAATGTTATTTGTTTCCTGCATATGTATGAAATCTCTCTCCATGCTAATTTTGGGCCACTTCACTAACATCTGTTGATCCTAAAATGTCTATAAGCACATTTCCACTTCATCATACTGCTTTCCCAACAGAGCTTTTTTTGAAGCAATCTATTTAAAGTACTTTGAAAAGCAGCATTTCTTCACTTGTTTGGTGTTTTGTTACACAAAATGGAACCTTTTTTTTTCCTAATATGTTTGGTTTCAGCAGAGATGAGTTTAGACTTAGCTTCAAGAGATTTCAATTTAAATTAATAGCCTGAAGATGACCCACAAAATCATGTGTTCATATGTGTTGGGTCAATGATGAGTCAACTAAATTTAAATTTACATATATCATGTGCAACTCTAATGTATACACTGTGAGGTGAGCGAACATATTTTTTTTAAGGAAATAAAGTCGTTATTTTACATAAATATAAGCAAAATGATAGTTTTTGTAGCTTGCACAAGTTCAGCTTTTTAAGTTAACCTTTTGCAAGAAGCACTTCGTATTGACTGTTAGCAGACACTTCTTTCCCAGAAATGCTTTCTTATTTCAAAATGTTATTGAAGTTCTTTTGTTATGCAGCACTAAAAAATGCCTTTCCATAGTAACTTATTATGAAATTGTTACAAGTTGGCGACGGTATCCTTTACGATAGACAGATCACAATTCAACTCAATCATGTTATAAATAGGTGCATGGATGAGATGAGGTGTCCTTGAAAGTGATGGACCTGGAATGTCCTTAAAAAAATTGAGTGCTAGCTCATAATGGACATCACAAAGCATATTCCACATCGCTGGGATGTTGGCGAGAAACAAAGGTAGCCCCTTAAGGATATTTAACTATAATTTGTGGGTACTTTATTATGAAAATTTATTGGTTTGTACCATGTAATTAAAAGTTAAAATGGACTCATACAAGAGTTCAAATTCAAAGGAGCAAAGTCACTTTTTTTTTTTTTCAAATTAAAAAAACTATGATCCACTTTGTGGATCTTGTGATCCACATCAATATAGCCCTAAAGAATGTGGACCTGATGCTTGGATTGCGCTCAGGTGGGTCATATATGTAATCACTTCGATCTTATGAGAAAAAACAAGCGAAAATAAAAGGGAATATCTAAAAAAGAGGGAATTTTGTTGATTAAACATGGTAGGTAAAGATACAAACTCATTAATTGGGGACTCACCCTATTTGAATACCAGCTCTCGCAAAGAAAGGATTCACTCCAGTACTCCACTCTTATACATGCTCCATAGCTCTTCCAAACAATAAAACTATGGTTCTACCTCCTTTCATCATATAATGATGTCTATGGACATATTTGGATTATAAATATTTCCCTGATAACTTGTTATCTTGGAACCAAAAAATTGTCTTATAAATCCAATATTAACCACTTCAATGTACCCAGGCATTTTAAGAAATACATTCAAGCTACTACTACTTAGAATAACCATAATGCAAAACCATGATGTTGTCATAGCTCATAGGAATCATGTTAAGCCATTTGTATGACTCACAGTTCATTTTCCGATTTCAACAATAAGATCCAACTTGATCACGTTTTTTACATATTAAACTACATGGAAGTCCATTTTCTATAATCTGACTATTGGAGTTATTTATTCTTGAACCCGAAAAAGTGTTGAGATTTGAGAATATAAGAACAAGTCCATTAGGGTTTATAACTTCTAAAAGGTTAAAGATAAAAAAAAAGAAATATTGGAGCTCACAAGGTAAAAGCTTGAGGAAATTCTTTATTTTTCATGACCATTCGTTAATTCTGATTATTTTCCTAAAATTTCTACCTAGCAGAGTATATAAATATGTTTGATGATTGGAAATAACATTGATTTACTAGACATGCTATATATGGGCTTACGATGGTAGATTCTAGACTTCATATATGTATGGCTTTTGTCTACTTCACATTTGACTCTCCCAAATGCTTTTATGTTTTTAAATTTTTGAAAGAAACAAGAAAGAATTCTGCCTCCAATTCTATCCATGATATGATCTGATGCTACCCTCTTAATGATCCATGACTTGATCCTGATTCTAACAACATTGCAAGTGGTTGGGGAAAAGTGATATTGTATCTGAGGTAGTGAATGGTTGCAAAATTTTTGATGCAGAATAGATTAGATTGTGATTAGATAATGCCACTAAGTTGGTGTTAGAAGAGATAACTATTGTTTGTATGTGAATAGAATTGCACAATAGAACTAATGAGTAAATATATTATGGTATAGACATGCTGATGCTACAGACTATCGAGAGAGAAGATAAGTATAGGTTGTAGCTTGAGTAAATGTGTCGAAATGTGATGAAGCTTTTAAAAGAATGCTTGAAGGATAATAATTTCATGAACATGCTAGAAGTTCACTATAGTACTTTTGTTTGATATATGATTAAGCAACAATTATCATCTATTTTGGTAGAACAATGAGCATATGATGACTTCTGTGAGTGGATTAGGCATGCCAAAATTAGTTATGCAGAACTTGAAAGGTGGCAATGGGCTAGGTAGGACTCTAATTGGTTCAAAAAACTATCAACCAAAACATGACCTTATTCTGATCAAGTTGTAGTAAGCAGATCTGTACCTGAAGAATTGATTCTAAATGGACTTAAAACCAATCTGCCAACACAAATAGAAAGAATAAGGAAAGAAACATCCCTGTCAACTCCATTTCCTTTAAACCCTTGAATGATTTTGCTTTTATTTCAAATTAGTGGTTTTCCCATGCCCTTGTGCAGCCAAAGAGCCAGTACATTTTTCACATAATGAGCTCCCAGCTGCATCCCACTTCATATCCATGCCATCTGAATCAAAAGATGCAAGGTTTTGCAAGTGCTAGGTTTGCTGATTTTAGCCTTGGCAGTAGCGGCTGTGAAGAGATGCAAGTACAGCTATAGGTGCATATAGTAGTGGCAAATTTTGTGCTTCATCAGAGTTAGGTTGTTCCCCCCTTAAAAATAAGTCTGACTTCTGATATTAGATATATTTCTAAAACATTGCAATACTCAACATCAGTTTCTAATCTGTATGGTTTTTTTTGTTTAGCCAAAAATTAGTTTCTATCAATTTGGGTGAGCATGTAAGTATCACAGTTTTGTTTTTTGGTTGTTATGCATGCATACCCTTCAAAAAGTGCTTGTTTACCTATTTAACTTTCAAAAGGTTAAACTTATATATATATTTGCTTGAAACATGCATATATGCTCGTCTATGATCTGAGACTTACATATATACCTCTTTACAATCGGAAATATTGCATACACATACTATATTACCATTTTATTCCTTGAAGGATCTTTACAGGTACTCTTCAAAATGTGTTAGATTACTTAATTTACGAATGAACATGTAAAAAAGTAATAAAAATTTCTGCACATGGTTGCATACATTTGCCGTAACTTGGAAAACATTTTATGTAATTGTGGGTAAATAGTCAACTTCAGAAGCTTATTTAATTTTTAGTTTAGCTGAACTAGGGTAAAATGACAGAAATAAGGGATTTTGAGGGAGGTGTGTGTTCTTGTTTTGAATTTTTACTGATATAAGCCTCAAAAAAATCTTTTTATGAGGGTGACTTCTAGCCCACCTCTTATATGTAATTGCAGAGAGACCAATCCCCACCCTCCTGCGTGTGCATGCATAAAACAAAAAAAACAAAAAAGAAAAAACCAAAACCCTGCTCTCTCATTGCTTCTCTAAACTTAATGGAGGCAACCGGAACAATTAACTTAATATAACGCTAGTAGCCACAACAATAGATTAACTACATTTAAAATTAATAGAAAGTACACGACATATTAAGTTGGGAGAGAATAGACCTATCATACATTGTGCATGTAAAGTTACAGTAAGCATACCTTGCCATTGTTATGATGGCATGGATTCTGTCAATATTTTTTGTTATTTCTCCATTGTGAAAGTTTTATCTGTTATATTTGTCTTGGGTTTTTTCATTTGTTATCATAGGTGACACCGCGCCTTCAGGAGCTCAAGATATTCAAGGCTCAACAAGAATCCAAAATGGACATGATGCTGTCCTCTAAAAAAGATGGTTCTGTTTCAACAAACACCCCGCAAAAGAGGAAAATGGCTAAAACGTCTAGTGATAAGCAGCCTCCTGCAAAGAGAAAGAAAGATACTGCACCTAAATGTATGGAAGCATCCGATGTAGATCAAAATAAAGCAACTGGGAATGCCAATGATACCACACTTGATAAAGGTGAAGTAGCAACTTCACTGAGGACTGCTGACTCTACTGCCACCAATGAGCAAGCCGTAGGAAATTCCAAATCCATGGAATCCAAGCCCAAGTTTTACAATGATCAGTGCACAGCATTTATTTCAAACATCAGCCTTGAGGCAAGTTATTCTTTTATTGTTGACTCTTCCTATTTTAAAATAACATATAACATCTGAGGCAACTTTTTTGTGTAGGCAAATGAGAAGCATCTGCAGAGATTCTTCAGCGACTGTGGTGGAGTGACTGCTATAAGATTGTTAAGGGACAAATTCACTGGCAAATCAAGGGTCTCTCTCTCTTTCTCTCTCTCTCTCTCTCTCTTCAAAAAAAATCCACATACACATTATTGCAAATGCTTATACTGATTCATGGAGCACTAGCATTCCTCAAAATTATTATATTCCTTATAAGATGCCTTCATTTAACCGACAAACATATGTTGTATGTATGGGGATCTGATAATTTAACATTTGTGTCATATGATGAAAAAATAAATGTCTCTTCTGATACACTGTCCAAATACCCCCAACTATACTGTAGGGGTGTATGCTTATGCTAGTTTGGCTTTTACTATATCATGCACAATTATATGAACGGAAAAAGTAAGTGTCTAAACACATCAAGAAGCTGCTGTGGAACATGATATAACATTATATAAGTATAGACAGATATGATGCACATGCATATATACATCAATACATACACAAGCATATGAATGTGTCTGATTAGAGCTATTGTCTGGGGGCTAGCACTAATGGTCAACCCAGGGTCGGTAGAACCATCCTGAACTAGGCGGTTCCGGCGGTTCCGAGCCGTACCATAGGGTCACCAGTACGGTTCCAGCAAAGAAAACGAAAACCGTTGCTAGAGGCAGAGAAGGATAAGGAAAAAGAGGAAAAGAGAGAGCAAATGGGGGAGGGAGGGAGAGGGAGAGGGAGGAAGGCCGGTGGAGGAATGTGGATGTTGGCGGAAGGCCGGCGGAGGTTGTCGGAGGCCGACGTATGGGTGGGAGGCGAGGTCGCGACCGGACTCTTGTTTCGTTTGAAACAGAGAAACATGCCGCGATCTTGCCTCCCGCTCAGGCGTTGGCCTCCGCCACCATCCATCGGCGTCCTCTCTTCCTTACTCTCTCCTCCTTCTCTCTTTTTCTCTCTCCTACGATTTGCATCGCCCTCTTTGTCAGTACAGGCCCAGCCCGGCACGGTGCGGGTTCGTACCAATTCATGCCGCTGGAAAATAAGTACGGTGTCCGGTATCGGTTCTGCCGACCTTGGATCAACCTATGGATGTGATCTATTAACTCTAAATTGTTTATTGCAAAAAATCATGTGATATAGAGATTCCTAGCCTATGCATCCAATGGTCAAAAGCATTCATTGTTTCATGTCATTTAAACTATTCATTTTTGACCACTTGATGCACAAGCTAGAGTCCCTACATCAGATAATGTAAATAATTTAAAGGTAGTGGATCGTATCCAAGGTCTTGGATCATCGGTGCTGGCCCTGTTGTCCTGTCAGGACCAACCTCACAATTGTTATTTTGTGGGAAGGCACACCATAGCACTACTCTACATACATACATATGTACGTACGTACATGCACATATATGTGCGTATGTATCCTTATGCATGTGCCAAGATGGATACCTATGACAACTTTTTGTCTCTCTCTCTCTACACATACATGCCAAGATGGATACCTATGACAAATTTTATATCTCTACACATGTCATGGTTCCAAAATATTGTATCTTTTGTTCTGAGCCTAGCTTCCAATATCAATTGTTACCATTTGAAACATTTAAAACATTTTATGTGATTATGATAAAGAAATGAAACAATTAACTGAAAGATATTTTGATCTGGGCCTAGCAATATTTTGATCTTCGAATATGCTCAAAAAATTGCCCATTCTAGATGCAGCCGTCAAGCCTCTCATACATACACGTCATGTTTCCAAAATATTGTATCTTTTGTTTTGGGCCTAGCCTCCAATATCAATTGTTACCATTTGAAACATTTAAGACATTTTATATGATTATGATAAAGAAAAGAAACAATTCACTGAAAGATGCAGTATTTTAATCTTTGAATGTGCTCAAACATTTGTCCATCTCCATTCTAGATGCAGCTGTCAAGCCTCTATATACCTACACACACACATATGTATAAATATATGTAACGCATGTCTGTGCCAAGATGGATATATATGACAAATTTTTATATCTTTGTATACACATCATGGTTCCAAAATATTATATTTTTTTTCTGGGCCTAGGCTCCAATATCAATTGTTACCGTTTGAAACTTTTAAAACATTTTATATGATTATGATAAAGAAAAGAAACAATTATCTGAAAGATGCAATATTTTAATCTTTGAATATGCTCCAAAATTTGCCAATACCTGATGCAGCTGTCAAGCCTCTCATACATTAATATAAGCTCCTTATTTATTGGATTCCTAATTTTCATTGTCTAAAAATATATTTAAAGACAACTAGTTGTAACTGATTAGAACATTTTAGTAAGTTTCATACAAAACTGATATAAATTTCTCAATTGCTTGAAACCCCGAGAAAGCATAGGGTGGCTACCTTTTGGTTTAAGAGAAATTTCAGAACTTGCATGTGCATATTCTTTGATACAGGGACATTAAAAAGCAGTTCACGAGATTTTCTTTGTAATTTTGATGCTGTTCGTGTGCGTAATATGTTGGTCATTAAGCATATCGGTTAAATTTTGCAATAGCATGTCACAATTCTCATTTGCATCCAAATTAGGTCAAAGTTTTGAATCCAAACCTATCTGACATCCAATTCGATCAGGTCCTACCAGGTTTAAGATTTATATGGTTTTTTAGGATGGTTGCTAGGTTGTATCCTTAACATATTATGTAAGTGATCAATATTTATAACATGTAGACATTACCAAAGAGATGATTCCACATAAATTAGATGACATCCGCATGCATATTATCATAAACAACAGTAACTGTTGATTTATCTACATTGAAATTAATACTACAGAATATTGGTATCTTGAATTTGAGAAGGTCTGGGATTGGTGGGGGAAAGTTTACTTTGTAAATTTTGGATTGGTTTGAGGTTGGATCAGATTTCACATGATGGACATCTGATCGGTGTCTAAATTAGGTCAAGATTTTCAGTTCTAGTCTGAACTATAGGACTTCAGATAGTGGGTCATTTTCAGGTCAGTTGTGAAGACAGTTCAATCTGATCCACTTGAGCCGTCATGAATGTACATGTGCCTTGCAACTGGCAAGTTTTCATGCGTATGCACGTATACCCTCACCTACATGCTATGTTTCTCTTGTAAGTGGGGGAGGAAGCCTTGGTGCTCCCTCTTCAGGGCACACATGTATAGCCAGTGAAAAATATATTTTCAGTTTTATTTTTGTTTTATATTGGTTATGTTGTTTGAAACTGAAGGAATATACATAATTAATGTTTAATTTCTTTTTTTAATGAGAAATATTTATGGTTAATATGCTATTCTTGCACACAAACATTTAAATTCATCTTTTTCCTTCTTGGATTTTTGCAGGGATTGGCATATGTGGACTTTTCAGATGAGGGACATCTTGCAACAGCCATTGCAAAGAACAGGCAGAAGTTGCTAGGCAAGAAATTAAGTATTGCACGCTCAGATCCAAAGCAAAGCCAGAAGAGATCAACTACTGGTGGTAGTTCATCAAAGGGGCGTGGTATGCTAATTAGCTATAATTTTATCAAGTCTTGTTCTTTAGGAATGTATATGTGACAAATAGTAACTCAAGTAGTGAAGTTTAAAATAACAACAAACTACATAAATTGGGCAATCCGTGGAAGTGCCCATGTGGCATAATAACAGATGCTACTAAATTAAGACTTTCATTTGAACTTTTGATGTTTAAGAGGCACAAATGTCCTGCAAGCTAATCAGGCTCTGACATCGGAAAATCTATGTTGGGAGTGTATATGGTCTAGGGAAGCAATGCTGAAACCTATAGGTTGCTGGTAAATTCTTTTTAGACCTAAGTTCTGATTAAAATTGACCCAAATTCTGATTAAAATAGTGGATGCTGAGATGAATCTAAAAATATATTAGACTAGGGCTTAGTTAGGGAAAGAAAGAATTTGGAGGTTATCAGGAATAGATCTAACGGCTTGCTGTTCATCCTGAAAGCAGATTGGACTTTTTCATGTTAAGTGGACCATCGAGAAAAAAATTCTGTAAGGAAGAGGAATCAGTTAAAGAGAATCCATCCTGAAGTTATAGGGTTTAGGGTTTAGAGATGAACTACTTCCAAAATAACACAATTAGGGATTTGAATAGCTGTCATATAATAGATATGTGCAACAAAGATCAAAGCTTGGTGGCTAACTGGTTGAGGATTAATAGAAATAGAATTAAAGATGTGATACTCTACGAGAAAATGAAAGGAAATTTTTTTTCTGATGTACGAAAATAAAGAAAACAAAGAAGAGAACATGAATGATCGCAAGAAAGATTCAAGGGATAGGAAGGAATAGGACTGGGTTTGTTCTGGTGACTTACGAATCACAGACTAGATCTATGCCTCACATGGGGTATCAACTTCATGAGCCATTAATTTTTGCAAAACTCTTTTCATTCAAAAAAAATAATGTTGATAGATCAGTCAAGATGTTATAAATATGAAAATCTAACTCAACTTTATTTCAAAATCCCAAAACTAATCAAAGGCATGGTACCGTTCACAGTTACTGTAGCATTATGATAACTAAAATTAGATCTATTAAAATCCCTAAGTTGCAGGTCCTTGATGATTATGGCATGTTCTTGGGTCTCGATAAGCTTCTAGCAAGGTGATATGTGAGCCTAAAGGCTAAAGTTAAGCCTTGAATATTTTTCTAAAAGACTTAAAAATGCTAGAGAAGATAATTGGAAAACAAGAAACAGAAGATGTGGGTATTAGATGTAGACTACATATGAAATGCCTCACTACAAACCATGCATTCTGCTGACCAAGTATGCATAAATCCTAATGATTAATGCTCAATAGCTTATCTTGGCATACCAACATTTTGATTTAGTTGACTTAATATCATAGGAAGACGTGAAAATCCTCTTTGGCTTGTGGAAATATGTTGTACCTCAATACCCTTTTCATTATAAAGCCTCATTGATGAGTTCAAGGAATTTTTGGAGAGTCCTGTTTCAATTCTTGCGGTGAGGTGACAATAAAACTCTTTTAAGTATAATTCCTTATAAAATTGTTGATTCTTTAGTCTACTTTATTGGCATTAGACACCTTGTATGTAGATATGATATATGTTTTTGATGAAACCCAATCTTAATGACAAAAGGTTTCATCTTTTGAGAGACTTTTTTCCTTGATTTGTTTTGTGGAAGATGAACTACGTGCAAGAAAGGTTCCATGGAAATATAACTTACCATAGAAATTTGTACGATTTAATGTTTTTATGTCCGTGAATTAAGTCATTTCACTTAATAGTTGACAACATGTCATGACATTGATCTTGAATATTTTGCCATAATCTTTGCTAGTGTTCTAGTTGTGTTTGAAGATCATAGTATGCCGTCATTTTGTTTGGAATATCTCAATTGATGATCACTACAAATTAATATTCTATAGTTTATGCTTGTTGTGAAAGATGAGCCTTGGTGCAACAGTAAGGTTGCTCCATGTCATGCATTTGACTCATGGAAACAACCTCTCCGCACGCCGGGGTAAGGCTGCATACTTCTAATCCTCCGTGGACCTTTCACTAGTGGGAGCCCCGAACTAGGCCACCATTTTATACTTGTTGTCAATGTTGTTAAGATTGAGATTGAGTCATCAATCTTAGAGGAGGTTAGATCGGATTGAATCGTGGATTAGATCATGGATCTTAAATTTTTTGATATATAAATAGTCTAGTTTCCATCTTCATAAATCCATTTATAGCATGTCTGATGGAACATGTGTCATGTCTAATTATTTAGCATTTTTCTATATAACCTATCAATTCAAATATACTTTTAGGTAGAATATTTAGAAAATAAAGAATCAGATTTCAACAAATGGTTGTAAAATATGAAAAGTGCCTTTTGATCTTAATTCCATGAATTCCAAATTGTCTTTTAGTTTTGCTTTTTGGAAGTTAGAACTTATAACAAGTTTGCCAATTTTACAGGCTTGAATCTATTAGAGATGAGCAAGTAATTCTAAAGAGATAGCTAATAAATTATGTAAAATGGATTTATGTTTACGTAAATAGCATGATAAGCTTGATAATTATGATCCAAGGGTTTCTATGTTGGTTAATATAAATCTAAATCTTATGATACTAACTGATCCTTGATCCAACGATAGGTGCTAGGAAGCCCTTTGCTCCTTGTCTACTGCCTACAGTCTTCTAAAACATTGAATGACCTGATAAAAATCAAATTCATTCCACATGCTTAGCCCTTTCCAAATATAGATATTGCAATTTTTTTAAATAAAACTGAACATGCTCATGTTTTCCTTTATCTGCTCGAAATTTTACTTGGTTGCAATCAAACTTGTGTCTAAGCGTGCTATATCTTGCTTTATGGAGCTGTAACCCATTATGGCATTAAAATAGAGAGTGAATTTTGTAATTGCTTAAGGGAATGGAGCACTTGAGGGCATTGGATGATCTACTTAATTGTGGAGCTTTTGTTTTAAAATGTAGATATTTGTTTCCTGAGAGCTATGGAAAAGATGGAAAGATTCTGTGCTTACTCAGAAACCTAAAGATAATTTCTTCATATTTTTTTGTTTAAACTAATGCTGCAAAGTGGACCTATTTTAATCAGTTTAGATTGTCCTTAGAATTTTGCATGTACCAGCAATGCTATTCTTCATGACAGATTTAGCTAGATGTAAATGAGTTCAGTAAAATTAGGGAGAGTTTCTAATTGCTAGTTATAGCCTTCAGTTGCTGATTAGGTGTTAGGTTGGAACTCTCCTGGAGGAAATCCCTGTCATCTAGTGCACCTCGCCTATTCTAGGCCTTCAATTGAGGGCATAGGTCTCGCCATTTGAAAAGCATGCCATTGTTATCCTTGAGTTGAAGGAGGGTTCACTATTGTGTTATTGTTTGCAGTTAGTTTCCATGAAAGCTGTATATTGAGATTGGATTTAGCATGAATAAGATTTTGGCCAACTCTAATGGTTGCATGTGAAGTACGATCGGTGTCGGGCAAATACCTGCATTCAGAATTAGTGGAGCCTCTAGGATGATCCATTTTTGCAGTAAAAAGAAATGGTAAATGATCCTACTTTGAGCTGTTGAAGCGATTTAAATTTGCTTCAACAATAAGTGGAGACCAACCAAGGAAACAAAAAATGCCCCTAACATTCCCATACTATTTGCTGCCTTCTTTGTTTATACCAAGGTTTGAAATCTGAATCAACTTGTGACTTAATTGATCCAGGTTATTTTTTTAGGCTAGTCAAAATTTCATTTATTTGCTAGCTTAAGAAACAAAAAAGGAAAAAAGATGTTTTGGCTGGTGTTAGACAACGTTTTATGACTTGAAGGAGTTGGTTTAAGAATATTCTTTCGAGTCAAGTTCTTGTCTAATTAATGATATTTCCAACCTTGTTAAATTTGAGTCAATTTGTGGATGAAGTTGAGATGAGTTTGAATATTCCCAATTATTCATATATAGTTTTCAACTTTTTTAGATGTTATTTGAGCCTGTAGTCTCTTAGGTTTGTAGCAACTTTACATTACTGCATATGGCTAATTAGTAAAATATGAAATCCCTCAACGTTTGCATGATAGAGAACTAAACTGGTCCTTTGATTCATTAGCCTGGCATGCTGCTACATGTTGTGGTCATATTATAACTATGGTTGTCAACTTGTCATTATATATGTGGTATTATATATTTCTTATTGCTCGTGATATCTTAATATGTTCAAAAATATACAAAAAAGAAGTAAATTAAACATTTTGAACTACTCAAACACTTTTAAGGTTATTCATGGTAGGAAGGTTACTATTTCAACCTTGTGATTATTCATTGAAATTTTCCTTGTGCTTTAACAATTTTACTAAGAATTGACATGCAGGTTCAAGGGAAAGTTTCATAAGCTATTTGCAACCTTTTTTCTCCAACGAAAATTGATCGTCTTCTATCGGTTATACTTCTTTTGTTTTATTTTTTTTGCCTAAGGTTCATTCCTGTGTATTATGTATCATTAAATATTTAATTTAAAATAAATGGCCAGTTGACTTTCCAAAGTATGCTTGTTGACTTTACTGGCCTGTTCAACTGCTTATTGGTTCTGCAGGCCAAGAAGCCCAATTTAAAAGTGACCATAGCCGCTTGGTGGAGTCGTCTGAGGGGACAGTTGAGGAGAGGCGTGGAAGTACTGTGAAACTCATGGGAAAGAATACTTTTGCAGCACCCAGAGCTGTTGCAAGACCCCTTGGGTGGAGTAAAAAGGAAGCAAAGATTGATGGAGAAACTGAAATTCCCAAATCAAATGATGAATTCAGAAAGATGTTACTCAAGAAATGAACATTTCATTTCTGCAAATGGTGAGTTTTTCGGCTGCTTGTTGAAATTCGGAGTAGTTATAGAACTTTTGAGAAGCAACTAATTATCTTGGTTTTGGTTGGTTATCGCCTTCTCAAATGTTCTATCATGTCCAAATTTGAGCATGTTTTTTAACATAGTTCCATCTTTGGCATCTTTCTAAGCAATCCTGGAGGAAGTTTAGTTTATGTCTTCATCTTTTAG
Source organism: Phoenix dactylifera (assembly GCF_009389715.1). Classification (NCBI taxonomy): domain Eukaryota; kingdom Viridiplantae; phylum Streptophyta; class Magnoliopsida; order Arecales; family Arecaceae; genus Phoenix; species Phoenix dactylifera. Next base: position 39,151,057 of record NC_052392.1, on the reverse strand, counting down.
TTTGAAACTCATTTATTTATAACACTTATATGTCCAAAAGTTAATCAAATTTTGTTTTCCTGGTTGAATTGTCTTTTCATGGCCCAAATATCCATATCTGTATATCTGTAGTATGTGATCTGGAATGACCGGACATTGGGTGACATCTTTAATCATCTTTCATATCTGTATATCTGTAGTAAGTGATTCCTTGAGATCTTAGTTGATCATTTTTAATCAATAAAAAGGTTGCAGGATAAGAAAGGGTGATTATTCTTGGACATTGGGTGCTTTCTATCATATGTAGTATTCTGAAATGATGAAAAATTGGTGCATTAGCAACTTTTCTGGGCTGACTTGAACTTTCCACTTCGAAGTATTTTGTCTGTGATTGTAATATCTAATAATGCCATTTAGAACAGGACACTTATGTGCTGATCATTTATATTCTTTGAACTCATAGTTGAAGCATGCTTCTCTTTCCTGACCATTTGCTAAATTGATATCGATTCTGTGTCTTACATTCTGGATACCGCCAATTGGTAATGATCAAATCACTTACTCTTTTTATAGTGTGTATAAATGAATTTCTATCACATTGTTGGATGTAACATTCTTGTTCAAGGAGGTTCTACATATTGTATTTGTTCTAATTGTTTCCTGTTTTTTCCAGGGTGAGTGCTAGGAATGATGTTATGATTGCGAAAGTTTTGCAACCTTCTTCGTCTCTCTTTCAAGGTCTATATAATGTTGGCATATGCTAGTTTTCCTCGTTTGGGTATATGTTATTAGCAAAGATGAAAATGATACATCAAGAGAAGGGAAAGGAACACAGTATGTAAAAGATCAAGAGAAACCTAGCATTACTTATCTTAATTGCAATCATTAGTTTATATATAATTTAGAACTTTGGAAATGAATGTCTACATTTTTGTCCTAAAGTGCCATTTTGTTTCAGCCATTGCCAACTGATCAGAACCTTGGTCCTCCATATGCTAAATTAGTTTGAATTTTGCATGTGTTATTGCTAATCTTGTTTACTTCTAAACCACATCTCTTACATGCTGGCAAATTCTACTGGTCAACTGGTATAAGGTGACATGATGAACTTTTGTTCTTTTATTTTTGAAAGAATTATTCACTAACTGCCAAAATTGGCCCTCATTGTAATCAAAGCATCAAACTAGTGTCTCAAAGGTAGCTCTTTTTTTTTTCACAAAGTTTTTCTATGAATTTAAGGCTAATATGATGTTTTTCTGATATTTTTTTGATGTTTTTTAATATTTCTATGATCTCGATTTATCCTATATGATGCATTTTATTGCTTTAAAATGATACAAATCATAAAATGAATAATATATAATATTTTTAAATTAAGATACAATTAATTACATATTTTTAAAGTTTATCTAAAATCGGGTTGAGTAGCGTAGCCTCTCGTAAATATCCGGATCATCAGTATAATGAGGAGGTATATCAATCCACTCCTCTAGCCAAGCGGCGTTGTAGTCTTGTATGTTAATAAAGAACGCGCGCCGGATTATAAGTACTTTCTCTGGAGCTTTGGCTCTGAGATGGTGTCCTCTGGCTGATAATATGTTGGTGGAGGGGGCCATTCGAATATTTCGGCAGCAAAATTCGACCCATGAGATGCTTCGGGCTGCATAAGGTAGTAGCTACTGAAAGATGCCTTATATACATTTTATCTATATGCTTATTCATATGGGTCATAGGCTGTCTGTGGGTATAAATAATAAGATTCAATATACGACTCAGAATCTGATATGTTTATAGATTTTATTCCACGTACGAGGTCATTTGCAGTTGCATCGTGTCCTCCTGAAGGACTTTGAGGAGCTCGTCTTTTATATGCAATCGTATTCTTGCGGGCTCTACCATATCGTCCACCATAGTCTTTATTTTGTTGCATGCATAAATTGGGAATCACTGGTGTATCGAAAATCATCCTACACCTTTTTCTTGTCCTTCCTCCGTGGCCAGCAAATTCATGACCATTAAAAATGTTATCGCTGCTGCTCCAAGACTCCTCGATACTCTCCATTGGGGCTGCATGTGCCTTTTATTTTTATTTTTTTGGTCTGGTGGGCAGCCGCCTTCTTATTCTTCTTGCCTCTCTGTCTGGCTGTGGCCTTCCTAATTGAGTCGACTGGGTAGCGTAGTGGCTTCGTTTAATCATCTCTCGATCATATATTTAAGAGGATGTCTCGGATAAGGAGTCATGTGGTGACTGGCTCTTCTGTGGCTGATCAGCTATAGGAATGTGTGGAATATTGTGCTTAGCCCATTGCCCTGCATCGACCTTAGACTCGCTGGCTACGAAGCTGGCCGGTCGTGGAGGCGAATCTGGCTCATCAAGCTCCGACTTTTGTTGCTAGCTTACAAGTCATCTGATCATAGGGTCATCGTCATCATCAATAAAAGCACTATGGATCATATTTATATACTTGAGCTCTACTTCTTTCTGAATGCACTTGAGCCTCAACTTCAGTTTGTAGTGAACATATATATGGTCGTTGAGGCAGTATCAAATAGGGGTGCAAATGGGTTGGATCAAGTCTTGAGTGACCCCGATCTGACTCGGTTTCTTATTCGGATCCTAAATTTGGATCTAGACCTGATCCAATTGAAGATTGTATCGGGTCGGATCCATGGTTACAATTTTTGACCCAACGGGTTATTTGGGTCGGGTCGGAACCATGTATAACCCAGACCCAACCCAAAAAATTCGGATCCGGGTCGGGTCTAGTTCGGGTCGGGTTCGGTCCCACCCCACCACCTCGCAGCTACTTTTTGACCCCCAACCCAACGAATAAAACAACCACCAGATTGTGCTCCCCAGTCCCCACAAGGATAAAAGAAAGCACTAAAAAATGGAAAAGAATTTTCTAAAATTGTGGTTTTTTTCCCCCAAATATGAAGGGTAAAATAGCAGCCTTATAAGCACAGAGAGAAGAAAGGTGTCGGACGAAAGCTTCGGGGAGAAGCAATTGATTTGCTTGGGAGCCAAACAAGATAGAATGGAAGGTTAGTTGGAGTTGGAAGCAAGGCATACCTGAAGCCGCAGATTCCAGAAGATTTGCGAAGGGAGAGGGAAATGGGGCTCCAACTGCTGCTCCAACCTCCCCTCCTTCCTGGTTTTCTCTAGAGTTCCTTCGCCTCAGCCCTGGGTAGAAATGGAGAATCGGGAGTTGGGAGCAAATGCGGCGATGGATGGGCTTATGGTCATTTACGGATGGGGCGAGGGATCCCTTCGAAATAGATCAAATGGGCTTATGGGCCTCAGGACTCCTCACGGAAAACCGGTTGTGGCCTGTGGGAGCGATATTTCCTGTAGGTGCCTGTGGGCCTGCGGGCCCAAACGGGTAATGCGGGCTTAGGTCGGGTCGTTGGGTACACGATACAAAATTGACCCGAAAGAGGATGGGTCGGGTCTGGGTCGAGTCGAGCTTCAGTAAACCCAGACCCTACCCGAAAAATAGAACGAGTTCAATTTTAGGACCCGACCCGGCCATGCGTGTCCTCCAAATTGGGTCTGGGTCCGGTCTAATCGGGTCAGGTCACGGGTCAATCCGACCCATTTGCAACTCTAGTGTCAAACGATTTCTATGTTTACTATGGATGGGGGTAAAGGTGGACCAGTTACGCGTACAACCACTCGAGGGGACCATCCGGGAGAGGATCTGCATAGCTATCCGCTTAAGATTTCTCGTGGACAACCAAAATATTTTCAAAAATAAATATAAGATAGTACCATCTTAGTAACCATATAACGCTAGCTAAATATCTTCTTGATGTATAACATACCTGGATTCGTACTTGTCATACTCACAACAACTATCTGCACTCCAAAGTTGTTGCTGCCATCTCTAAATAATTTAGTATGTGAAAAAGAACCATGTTGTACAATGTTAATAATACAAAATACAGGTTAACTTACACAAGTTACTTTAAGTTAAGTTACCACTTCTAGACATAGGCCCGTGACTTCTGGATTAGGCTCCATCTTGTAAATGACATTACACAGAGCGACTAGATGTTCATCATATATACCAATTCTAATTATGTTGTACTAGAACCGAAGGTTCAGATAAAGTTATACAAATACAGGAGTAGTCAATTTGCAATGTTTTTGCCAAAGTCCGCGAACTGGTACCGATACCCGTACTGATCGGCGCCCGATACAGTTCGGTATCGGTTCGGGCCGAACCAAACTGACTGAATCAGTAGGGCATGTCGGTCATGGACCGACATGTCTTTTTTTTTTGTAGTTCTCTCTCTTCGAATTTTTTCTATGAATTTAAATCTAATGTGATATTTTTTTGATTTTTTTTATATTTCTATGATTCCGATTTATTCTACATGATGTATCTTATTGCTTTAAAATAATATAAATCATAAAATGAACATAAAATATCTTCAAATCAAGATACAATTAATTACATGCTTTTAAAGTTCAACATACATACTAATATTTAAAACGGGTCGAGTGGCAATGCCTCTTATAGATATTCGAATCATCAGCATAATCAGGAGGCATATTAACTCATCCCTCTAACCAAGTGGCATTGTAGTTTTGTATGTTCATCGCATAAGAAATGCGTGTCGGGTTATAAGCACTCTTGCTAAAGCTCTGGCTCGAGAGGTGTCCTCTGGCCGATAATACAGATGTAGAGGGGGCCATCCGAATATGTTGATAACAAAATTTGTTCCGTGAGATGCTCTAGACTACGTAGAGTAATAGCCACCGGAAGATGCCTCAAATGCACCATATCCATATGCGTATCCGTATGGATCATAGGCTGCCTATGGCTGCGAATAATAAGATACAGTATATGACTCGGAACTTGATACGTTTATAGATTCTACTCCACATGTAAGGTCATCTGCAGTTGTATCATGTTCTCCTGAATGACCTTGAGGAGCTCGTCTTATATATGCAATCATATCCTCGCGGGCTTTACTAGATCGTCTATTGTAGTCTCTATCCTATGTAGCATGCGTAAATTGGGACTCACCGGTATATCGAAGATTATCTAGCGACTGTCTTTTGTACTTCACTCTCTTCATGGCCAGCAGATCCATGATCACCAGAGCTGTCATCGCTGCTGCTCGAAGATTCCTCGATACTCTTCATTGGGGCTGTAGGTTTTTTTTTTTTTCTTAGGGCAAATTCTACTGGTCAATGGCTATAAGGTGATGTGATGAACTTTTTTTTTCTTTTATGTTTGAAAGAATTATTCACTAACTGCCAGAATTGGCCCTCATTGTAATCAAAGTATCAAACTAGTGTCTCAAAGGCCCATACGGATTCTCTGGGGATGGACTGTTGTCCTCTCAAGAGGAGGCTGTATGTACTTTTCCCGAGGCTATGTGTACTCTTTTTGTCAAGTCTGAAATAAATTATTTAAGTATTTAAATCAAAGATTCACACTGTTAATAATTAATGAAGTATCAATCGAAGAGCCACCCTATTTGTGTCACTATAGATATTTTAGAATTTAGATACATAGCATCATGTTGTCTAGTTTTTTTCTCAATTCAGAAATGCTCTAGTATCTGATCTACAGTAATATTTTCTTCCATATGCACAAGTTTTCGTAGTCATTTCAAGTAGGAGGAAATTCTGCAATAATTGCTCCTATTTTAGAAAATCTTCCCTTCACTTTGCATTGGATAAAAATTAAGTATTATTTCTTCCACCTTAGAAACATTTTTGGAGCAAAATTTGGTGCAAAAAATTTATTAAAAAAATAATATTGCATCTAGAGGAAGGTGTAGGTAAAAAAAGAATTGTTATTTATGTCATAGATCATTATAATGCCAAACAACATGTTAAAATAGTTATTATCCCTAGCCCTCTACCAAGAGATGGATGAGTGGTCCTCGCAAAGTATGTATTTAGAGAAGCCAACGAAGCTGCGGATTGAGTGGCCATGTATGTATTTAACCATGCCAGTAGTATCCTATGGGCAGGAGATGTGGAGCTGTCTCAAGAGCTCTGTGATATTTTGTTTTTCGATTTTATTGGATGTGTATAGATTATTTGATTTTAAAAAATATCAATATCTTGGAAGCGACTGACGAGCGGAGGTACTGAAAGAGCTCCGATGCTTCACCTTGTCGCTGACTTCAAATCGTCACTTGATTCGTTTCCCCCATTTCTCCCTACCTGTGTCCTGCTTTTCTTCATTCCGATTCTGGGGGTCACATCAATGTCTTACAAGAGTACATAGCTACGTACTGATCGGTGGTACCTTACTGAGTTTTCCAGGGATGCTAATAGAAATTTTCATTTCAGTTGTAGTTAAATAAAGTCAAGAGATATGAGGGCAACAAACACATATTTATGGCGACTGATTTGTGAATTTAAAGGGAGCTAGGGATTTATATGCAAATAAAGAAGATTAGGGACTAGTACGTAAAAAGTCATTATAATAAATAAATAAATATATATATATATATATATATATATATATATATATATATATATATATATATATATATATATATCTCACACACACACACACACAAAAGGAGTAGCCCTTTGTAGGGTAGGTTTTATCGAACAATACATGAATACTACTTCAATTTTACTTAGCTAGATAATAAAGTCAATGTAGTAAATTATGTAATTTCTAAATTAATTTGAAAATTTGCTAAACTTGAAGGATTGGCATGTAAATTAAGAAGACATTTAAGGGCTAATATGCAAAGAATCGTTAGCTTAAAATTACAGTTGCATGCAACTCTCCCCCGATTCAAGGGGGTTTGGATGCCAATGTTATTTTATACACCCTAACAAGTTTAAATATTTTTAACGTCCTAAACATTTAAGTAGATAACATGGACAAAAAAAATCGTAATGAAGCATTGCACTAGGGCTTCCTTTTAACACATTCATGTAAGATTACTTCGTATCTTTTTTATACATCGGACTCTGTTCATTTTCCCTGTAGACCTTCTGCGGACATGCTTACGCACCATCCTGCCTACATTATGAAAAATTGTGTGGGTGAGACTATTATTATCAAAATACTATTATTATGTTCTTGTATGGGGAGTAGGATAAATGACAGAACCCTACTACAATTCAAGGCAACTGCAAAGTGATGTCTTTGATTCGATGGATAGGCACATGGGTTAGGTCGCGGTCCACCGTCTCGATCACTATTATCGCATGAAAAATACTTAACACACAATAAAGTCATGCCATTGATGTACCACCAACCTTCTCTACTTCACCCGGTATATTATTTATATATAAATAACAATAATGATATCATTACTTATTTTTTATTTAAAGTAATAAAAAAATAAATATATTAACTATTTATGTTAGCTTAATTTTAAGAATCACGTAACAACATGCATCACCTATAATACTTCACCTGGTCAGCAGTGAGAAAAGATGTCTTCCATCTTTGTCTGATATTGGTTATAGTGACAAATTAAGTGACTGAAATGTTGAGTGGCCTGTACTTCGATCATTGTAATATCCCCATGCGTATTCGATATCATAGAATGTAGTATAAGTCGCTACAAAGTGGAAAATGAGTTTGCACGTCAGGCCTACCTATGGTGTATGATCTTGTTTCGTGATTAGGAGGGGTTAATCCCTACCTTTCTATCCAATACTCACCCTTCCCCTTAATATATGATGAAATTTAAGATCAACACTCCATAGCTTCATGCAGATGTACCTGAATCTCCAGAGTTTGTCATCTACGCAAGAGAGTTCATTGTAGAAACTTAGTTTTAACTTGGTATTTTTTCCCCCCCTCTTTTTTGCGATATGTCCGCTACTCTTTCACAAGCAGGGAGATAAAACTCTTTTTTGCATTTCAATGCATCATTTAAGAAAATAGCGTACAGATTCTCATTTTGCTTCATATTCTTAGAACTGAAATACAACTATGCGAATATCACTAAGCATCATCTTCTCATTTTCCGGCCACCAATTTGACATGAATACTTGCAAATTATTTTATAAATAGCAATAATGATATCATCACTAATTTTTTATTTAAAATAATAAAAAATCAAATATATCAAATATTTATATTTGTATAATTTTAGGGATCATGTTATAATATGCATCATTTATAATATTTTTCTTTATTAGCATGATTATTTATCAGTCTATATTATTTTTCTTATATGAAGTCTGTATATGAGTATATATAACCTCTAAGATCGATGTACCAAATATGATGGAACAGAAAAATAAAATTACTTTTTTTTCTCTCTCTTTTTCTCATGTTTTTCCGTTCTTCTATACTTATTTTAAGAATTTAGGAGGCATCTCTCATAGTTCAAGCATGTATTCCCCTCCTAAAAAAAATATGGTGCAACCACTAGTAGTCGTGTGCACCGACTAGTTATATTCTTGATGGTACGATCATAAAAACGTCAACCGATGATCACTTGCATACATTGAAAAGAAATATAGCATTTTAATGAGCTAATTACCCTGTAGTCATCATAAATAGTAGCATAAAATTGAACACTATTTCAACCTTAGTTTAGCAGTCTTTAGCTTGTTTTTGAATAAAAGTATGCATGAAATACGTTGGGGAACGATGCATTGCGTGCTATGTATAACCTTGGTCCCAGTAGATACTAGTCGCCTTTTCAGACTGCACAGCTGGAAACCAATTATAGTACTAAATCCATGATAAAATTTTTAGACACAAATTATAGCACTCTATGGAACAGTTAGATCAATGAATAATCCCTACACTAATTATTAGTGATTTAAAAACAAGAGAACATGGTGCTTCATGGTTGTGGCCCATATATCTTGGACTCTTGAAGTAATTAGCCCCACCATTTCAAATTTAATTTCCATAGACATCCTTCTATTTAATTTTTTTTCTTCTACTGACAATTAATTAAAGACAAAAGAAGAGAAACTGAAGCTTCGTTACTCTGTAAAGTATGATTGCCTCAATTAACCCATGTAGAAGTTGATATAATATGGCTCGTATAGACCAGTTGTTTAATTATTAAATTTAAATTTTGTTGTTGTTGCAAGATCTACATATCTAACTCAATGATGTTATTTGTTATTTATTGGTATAATGGCTAACAATATTTATTACATTGTTCATACCATAATTTTGAAGAGAAGTTCATATATAATTTTAGATACGATCTTTTCTAAGGTTTTTTGTTCATAGAAATTAATTGTAAGCATTAAAATAATCCATAACAACTTTAGCCATCACTTTTTTTTTTTTTCTTTTGGAGGAATATGGTGGCAAGCCATCTCTGATTTCCTTGTGGATTTCATCTGTGCAACTGAATCTGTGGCAAAGAAGATTAAAGATCCCTTGTAATAGCAAATACAATTACCTGTAGGATTGTTGAACTAGTAATTCTGATGTGCGTAATTTGGTCTACTCCAAAATGACCCTAGTCTGGGGTCATTTATTATATAGGTGAAGGCATTATGGTAGCTGTAGCCCTTTTATTTTAAAACTATACTGTGGGGTCTCTCTTTGCGCGCGTCTTCTCTTCCTCTCTGACACTACTGTCCTCTCTCTCTCCTACTGTCTGGTGTAAGCTTGGTGCCTGATAGTGCAAGCAAAGCAAACATCCACTCTTCCAAGAAAGAAGACCTCCTCCTCTCTATTTTCCAACCTCTTTTGCTATATTATTTACTGCTTCCTTCTAGGAGTCTCTTACTTAGTGCGTTGGCACCAAAACCACCTCCATTATATGTCTGTATGCTAAGTATATTCTTTGCTTGTCCCCCCTCTTTCTTCTGGTCATGCAATGCAAGGTTGGAAGAGTTAGTGCAGCCTTCTCTAGAGTAGCAGCTGTGGGTTATCACCTGTGAGTCATTTTGGAAAGCCCCCTGCAACTTTCTTCATCTTCTCTTTGCTTGTGAAAGAAAGAAGAGCTCTTACTTCAGGCCCACCATGCAGTTAGATCTTTCTCTCTCAGTTCCTCTTTAGAGGGGATCTGTTTTTTTTTTTTTTCTAGATTCACCATGCTGTCATTTGCAGAAGTGAGATGGGTAGTCCAAGTCTGGAAGAAAACCTTCTGAGACATGTAGTTAATGTTGGTATTTTAATTCTTCCCTTGACTGGAAAAGTTGAAGACCTGTCTCCCACCCCCCCAACAGGAAACTGTGCAATTGTCGCTTCTTTTGATCAAGTATCTTGTTATCATTCCTCAGAGTACATGTCAAAAGTTGATCTATAATATGAATAAAAAAAAACCCATGGGAACTTTTCATCCTTATGTATTTCCACAGCATCTTCTTATTGGCATTTCTGCTCGCTCTTTTTTTTTTTTTGCCTGTTCTTTCCTTGAGAGAGGTTTTTTAACCTAAAGAATTGTTTGGTTTTAGTTAATAGCTCATAACTGTTATCTGCATAGATTTCTGCTTCTTAATGCTTGCAGTGTTATCCCTCTTTTTTTTCATTTTTGTTAGTTTTTAGAATGGTTTTCATTCTCTTATGTCTCTAACCTTGTAGTCCCAGGTATCTGAGATCAAATTTAAGTATCTACTTTAGTTCATCTACTACTCTTTTTGACTTGCTTAAAATATTGAAGTGAGAATCCACACAAGGTTCTTTAGAATCTCAGTTGTCCCAAATTCCAATTTCCCACTGCCTTTCCATTGAAACAAAAATTAACAAGTGGGTTCATTTTCCTTTTTGTTCCCTCGATTTACAATCCCAAGGATTTCAGACCCAAAAAATTCCATATCTGCTTTGGATTTCTTCTGGTCTCCACATCGCAAGAAGGGGAAAACAAAGAGGAAATTAGTACGAAGATGGAGAGAATGGATCTTTCTGGTCATGCAGGAGAGGTCCAAAGCCCAGTAACTAGCAAATATGCTGGTGCTCATGGCCACAGCCTCTCAAATGACACTCCCTCCCTCCACCCTTCATCAAATGGTCCTCCTCGTCTTCCTCCTCTCTCCACCACCACCCCAGAGGCTCAGCAGCCCACTGCCCACAGCACCAAGAAAGGAGGGGCAGTGGTGAGGTACAGGGAATGCCTCAAGAACCATGCAGCCTCCATCGGTGGGAATGCCACTGATGGGTGTGGTGAGTTCATGCCCAGTGGTGAGGAGGGCACCCTGGAGGCCCTCAAGTGCTCGGCCTGCAGCTGCCACAGGAACTTCCACAGAAAAGAGATTGAAGGTCAGTGCCGCCACCACCACCACCACCTCAAGGAAACAAAATCTGTGGGCCACAAGGTTGTCCTCATCTCAGGAGCTGAGACCTTTGGCTACAGCAACCCAGCAACTCACTGCCTCATCCCAAGTCCATTGCCACACCAAATGGTCATGCCTTTGGGTGCTCTCATGGCCTCAGAGTCAGATGAGATGGAAGGAGCAGGAGGGGCAAGAGCACCCCCCATGGGGAAGAAGAGGCTCAGGACCAGGTTTGCTCCAGAACAGAAGGAGAAGATGCTGAGCTTTGCTGAGAGGATTGGGTGGAGGCTCCAGAGGCAGGAGGAGAGTGTGGTGGAGGAGTTTTGCCAAGAGATTGGGGTGAAGAGAAAAGTCCTCAAAGTTTGGATGCACAACAACAAGCACAGCTTGGCAAAGCAAGAGCTGCCCCCAGCTTGAGTGACCACCACAGATTACATTCCAGTCCCAACTCTCTTTCTCTCTCTCTTTTTACTCTCTGTGAGTCAGGAAGGAGTTTCTATTTGTCACTGCTGATTAGAGAGGTGAGATTAGATGGCAGGCATATGACATCCATCTTTCTTTGTGTTAGCTTTAGTGCATTTTCTTAGTTTCTTTGCTCTGACTGGCTAGTTGATCTGGGTTAGAGAGTTTAGTAGGTCTGAGATATGGATGGATACACCACCACTTTCATCAAGTGGTTTTTCTTTTCCATGGAATCTCATTTAAAGAAGGGGGGACTGTCCTCCAATTGCTGTTCATTCTTCACTTTGCTTTTATGTTATGGTGATGCTCTTTCAAATTCTGATTGAAGGCTAGGCTTCAATTTCATTTACAGTTTGTTAGTTCCTATTTTCCTTCTCTTTCTTTACTTAAATTTCATTAGCAAGAGCTAGTTTGCTTTTCTTATATTTTCAGCATGATCAGTTCCTTTTTCTCAAGATTTTGTTATGCCAAGGTTGGTCATAGTCATTACATGCAATACACGGATAATCTCTCCAAAATTTCCATAGTTCTCCAAGACTGTTCCTAAATGATCAAATGCTTAAATTCCGACATATATGTTCCTTTCATGTCTGCTTTTATTTTCTTCATTATTGTGTGAGGAAGATGAAGTAATTAATGGGAAGTGAAGCCAAAGTCTTATACTAATTTCATATGATTGGGTTCTCTCATTAGTTATTATGGTGATATATTATCCTGTTGGATTCAAGCTTTGAACCACCACCCCCTACCGGATTCATAATAATGGTGAGAAGTTGAGAACATCAACATCTTATGAGAAATTACGTGCCATAAGTTTGCATGCATTTTGCCAACACGGCACATCCAAACCTATAGGTGTCCATGGATATGTTTGCGATGGCAGTGTCGCAGAGGATGGATGTGACGGTGGCATGGGGTTCGTTATCTGGGACCATGACGCCAGATTAGTTGTGGTAGGGGATCGGCGGATCTTCGATTTGCCAGTGGTCTCCACCGAGCTTCGAGCGGCCTAGGAGGGCGTCTTCTTTGCAAGAAGGATACTGGGTACGGACCGTCTGCTTCTCGAGAGAGACTCGGCCATGGTGATCGAGTGGATCCGGGACCGAGGGAGCTCAGTTGAGGATCAGCCCTTGCTCCGCGCTATTCATAGACTTTTGAGGGAGTGTGCCTCCCACCAGGCTTCGCACGTCTACCGGGAGGTGAATGGTGCGGCTGACTGGGTAGCCTCCTATGCAGCTCACTACTCGGGAGGCTTAACTTGGGCAGACCATGGGCCCAGAGTCTTTATATAGTATTTTGCTTTCTGATTTTGTTGGCCGCATTCACATCCGAAACATATGAGCCGCTGTTGTACCAAAAAAAAAAAAGAAAAAAAAGAGCATTGTTGAAAAGAATTAAGCGGTTTGGTCCTCTACGGCCCTGTTCTGATTTACATGTAATGGACCCAAACGGGCATTTGGGTGCACATAACATGTCATCCTGTGCAAGGCAAGTGTTTGATTAGAGTCATCTTGATGGAAACTAGCTGGCTGAGATAGTATAAGCATGCATAACGAAAAGATTTAAGGCATTGTAAAGAAAGGGATCTAGACTCGTGTTAATGGTTTAAGATAGGAACAAAGACATAAGAAAACATAAATGGAGGTAGCGTCAAAGAATTTACTCCAAAGAACTCCATCTTTATCTTAAAATGGTGGCATTGCTCAGTCACCGGTGGTTTACCCAATTTCAATAACAATTCCTTTACATGAACTACAAAATCATGGTATCTCTTCTTGAGTTAACATGCTTTTTAACTTGCAAGTTGGTTCTATAACACTTGAGATTTGGTTGTGGACAGCATTTTTTATAAAAATATCCAAATTTTCTAATATACGTAATTCCTTACAAACATATATATTTAGTTTCAGTGGAATATTCCAAGTTCTTTTCTTTCTCTCCTTGTCATCTCATGTTTCTCTATTTCTCCAGCCTTCTCTTGCAGCAACCAATTATCTTCTAACAACTCCTAGCTCTCAAAAAGTTCAAAATCAGAAATGGATGAATTAACAAAATGATGAAATCTGAAAAAGGAGGGAATCGATTTAATTGAAACTGACCATTAACAGAGAAATATTAATTTTAGTCTCGTTATTACCAGACCAAATAGTAGCTATCAGAAAGCATTAGAATATTCTATAGTAATACCAACCAAGGTCTGCAAAACCATCCGACCTCTCTCTCTCTCTCCCTCCTTTCCCCACTTTTTCTTTTTTTTTTTCCTCTCTCGTTCTTCCTCTCCCCTGTCTCTTCTACTATATCAGTACGGGCCCCGCACAGTATGGTGCCCAGTATCGATTCTGTTGACGTACGAACAATCCAAAGATATGAGGTGTTGTTGCATTGAAGGGTGTGGTTTAGCCTCCACCCTGAGCGTGGAACGAGGGTTTGATTTCGACAGAGAAAAAGAAAAAAAAAGAAGAGATGAGATTGTGAGGCTTAGAGAAGTGTGTCAGGGAGAGAGATTCATATGATATTGTATGAAAGATTCATATGCTATCTGCATGTAAGTACATTTATTAAGATACAATCATGCTCTTTTCCTACTGAACTCAAAATATTAAAAAGACAACACTGTCTTTTGCTCCGAACGTGCTACAAACCACAGCCTTCAAACAGTAGAAAGAATTAATATGTAGAGCCCACTTGCCAGTGTACTAACCTAAACATATGGTTGGCTTGTGAGATGTGAGGCCCACCCACCACTTGATCTTGCAGAGATCATATCCTTGTTTGGTAAACAATGATGTCTTGAATGCATGAAGTATTGCATGCCTCACAAAGAAAAGCTTACTGTGAAATCCTCACTGTAGCAGCCTGCGTCAGTGATGGACACCCATCAGAGACCTACTTCAGAGTTGGATAAGAGGTAGAGCCTGCATCTGATAGCATTCAGGAACCAATGCTGCTCCATGGATCTAGAACACAGGATCCTACAAGACCATCCAAATTGATGTTTTTGTGGTCCACTGGTAGTACCGTTATTGCTTCCAGTGTTGATGTGGAGAGCAAGCCTAAGTTGAAGGCTTGTGCACATGAGAGCTGTGTGCCCAGTTCTGAAAATGCATCAAGAACGATCAATTTGTAGTCCAAGAACCGAAGAATTGCAGTCGTAAAATAGCCATGCAATTCTTCACTTTGGAAGGTGTCTATAGATACAAATCAGATTTGGATTCAAAGGTAAGAATAGAGTACTAATTGATGTTTCCATGATCTTTAGTTGTTCCTAACTGCATGCAATTGGTTTCCCAGTTATAATTATTATGTTCTGATTGTGTGGATACTGTGTGCACACCAACAGAGTTCATACATAGTGCACCAAAATTAAATATGTTCGAGTATTTCACTGTAACAGAGAGCTCACAACTTGTTAAACACTCGATCACTTTATGTAGAATTCTTTCTCAAGAATAAATCGGGGATTTTATCTTTCATAAATTTAACTGTCTACATTTCAATACAAATATGAGATTTATTTATCTATGTCGACCATATTTCCCTCCCATGGATGTTAAGAATTCTTAAAACCAGTGAGGTTTGGCCACAAGTAAAGCTTTCCTGAATCATCTTTTCTAGAGTCTCCAAAACTTTAGTCTTGCTCCATGGTCAATCTTATTTTGACAGGAAACTGCTTCTGCTGTTGTTGGTGCCATTTCCTGAAAGCATCCTTCGCATTTTTTGCCATGCTTTCTTCTCTCTTCTATGCAAAAATGGGGAACAAGCGTAAGATGTCAAATAGAAAAAGGACAGAGAACAATCTTGACACAGAAAAAGGAGGAAATTAAGAAAGAAATGGAGGTCATCTCCAAACTGGACCAGATGGTAAACTCTATATGGGAACAATTTAATTAATCATATTTGCCGGTATTTGCAGAGGATAGGAATGGTGGAGTGCTGAAAAGAAGACATGATAGGGAGTCCACATCTTCATGAAATTATACCTTCTTTTTTTTCTCTCTCTCTCTCTTGGAACATCCAAAGAATCCACCTTAAATTCTCTCGTAAATGTTATATTTAAAAGTTATACTTACACTCGGTACCAAAACACTCATTGGTTACTCTACGTGCCAGCTTATGGTGACAAAATTTGAAATATATGACTAATAGAATCTCTCTTCTTGTTTTATCAACTATATCCCCAGTGTGATGCTTTAGAACGTATTCCATCAAACCATAATTTTTATTTTTATTTGTTTGAGATAGGGAGGGAAGTTGCGAGTGTAAGAGAATAGGGAGGTATCTAGGTCTATGCAAGATCTTTACTCTCGAACCCAGGATTTTACTGTAGGAATCCTCAGTGAAATCGAAACATTAAGGGATAACAATACAAGACTCAATCCCCCGACCTCTTGCTTGGAAAGGGGGTCTAACCACCAAGCTAATGCTTGTTTCATGAATTTTTAATTATTAAGTTTTAAGCTTTCTAAATTATAAGTGGCAACACTAAGCTAGCCCTTTACGGAGATAAAGCCTTGTTGACTCATTTACACCGAGACGGTTGGCAAGTGAAAATTTAAGGACTCATTTAGTTCGCAGGAATGCTTTTCCTGAAAAGCTGATATCTAGGTATAGGATGCATGAAAAAATTATTTTTGCATGCTTGATTGACCATGAAAAAGTAGCACATTATAGAGTGGCTTATGTTTGGTTGAGTATCTATTTTTTTAGAAAAATCGAGTAAAATACCTATTATGCCTCTAAGATAGGAAAACATCTTATTCCATTCTATCTAAAAACTTAAAGGATAATTTTGGAAAAAAAAAAATCCAATTCATAGCTTGTGGAAATTGAACTTTTTCATTTCTAATATAATTTTTTTTTCCATAAAATGTGGAAATTTTATTTTCATGAGAAAGTTACTTTCTCATTTCTCTACTTTAAAAACTCCAACTAATCATTTCTCTACTTTAAAAACTCCAACCAAACTTGAGATTTTTCTCTGTTTTCTTGCTGACCATACTTTTCCTCCTCTCTCTACGGACTAAACGAGTCCTAAAAAGCTATAACAAATGTTAGATCCAGTCATGCCTTAAACTATGATATTCTAGTAAAGCAAAATGAGTTGGACAGCAATAACTATCACAAGTTTAGATACAAATGGCATGGGAATTTTTAAAGCACCCATTAATCCATGTGTCCTACGGTTGTCAGGTATAAATAAATAGGATAACAAGGTGCTATCATTTGATGGGTATGAAGGCTACAAACGTTTCAACATGAATCTCAATGGGTGAGGTTTTGGGGAAACTTTGAACTTTTCTTTCCACCAGTATACAGATCAGAGAACTTTACGCAGAAAGCTGAATATTAGAATTTTTTGAATCTTCACATTCTCTTTTAGAGATCTCAATTAAGTAGTCACTATTGGCACATCAATGAGATGAAGATGATGGATAATCTTCACAAAATAACTCTGCTTTCTAGAGTGAAAATATACTTTTAAATCAAGAAGTGAATTCATTAAATTATCATAAGGGCCAAAGAAGTC
This sequence comes from Phoenix dactylifera, assembly GCF_009389715.1. Lineage (NCBI taxonomy): Eukaryota > Viridiplantae > Streptophyta > Magnoliopsida > Arecales > Arecaceae > Phoenix > Phoenix dactylifera. The sequence continues at coordinate 39,133,895 of NC_052392.1, read as the reverse complement.
TGCAACAGAATTTTTTTAAGAAAAAAAATGTACATATCAGGAAGCTAAACATTATATCTTATTAATGACTCCCACTTTCAAATAACTGAATATAAGTTATTTGAACGAAAAATAGAAAAACGAAAAAAGAAATCGAAGAGAAAAGGCACAGCCTGCCTATGTAATGCCTTCATGCCACCGGGAAAGCTCTACTTGCTCCTCCATTTAGCTTTCACTAACTGTTTTACATTGCCCTGTACCCAGTCAGTTTTTTCCTGAAAGATAAATACACAAAAAACCCATTAAGATGGACAAATACAAAAAACTAATCTAAAAGAAAAGGCCTACAATGTCAGAAGGAAAAGGCTTACAAGCAGTACTCTCCATTGACAATACAAACTGGTTAACTCTGGAAACTTATTGTACAAAATCGTTGTCAGTAAATCATGCTTCATTTCTTGTAGGAAGGGTCAGCTGAAGCTGAACAAAGATAAAACTCCTGCCATTTCATGATGGGATAGATCTACAAAGTCTAAAAGAGTGTTGCAGTACGGTGCGAACACAAGGAATAATTGTGGAGAAGCCATTATCTGCTGGCTAATGAGTGCTGGTTTACAGTATGAAATAACATGGAATAACCATATTCACCTCGGTCTCAACTGCACAATCTAAAATCAAGAGACCAAAACTGAGCTCTCATAACTATTGTGAACTGAGATGATCAGAAAATTATGCCTCTTTAAGTTCACAAAGCCGCGCTCGTCCAGGGTTAAGCAATGAATCTGACATTATCCATCCCTGCAAGAAAGGAGCCGGTTAAAAGCATAATAATAAAAGTCAGTCCTCTTCACCAACCAGAAAAAAAAAACAGTCAGTCCTAGAGAGGTCAATCCTGATGAATGAGAAGCAGCTGCACTAAATAATAGGTTAAACAACACAGGCACTCTGCCTGTGGGTTTCTTAGCAATGCATGTCAGTGCTACAAATCATATGCGGAATGACTCCGTATAGCTGTTTTATCTTCCTCATCATACATGGATATACTTGCTAGTCATCCTTCCACTCCCTAATATATGCAAACTTGCATGATACATCATACACCATATATCAGATATCTGAACTTTCATGGCCTCATTTATCCTATTACTACAGGTTAGATCCACTGCAACCACCAGCTTTTCTAATTGCTTCCACATTTCATGAGACATCAAATGAGAAAACCAGGTACACTAACCATCTAAGATGAAAGGCACTTGCCTAGCCAAAAGTCAAAATTTATAAAACCATGGCAGTTTTTTCCACCAAGTACCGGAAATATTTTGTTACTATTTCTTTAACAATATCCTTTTTCTGTTCTGATAATGGTTTTAATTTCTTCTTCCAGACTTCTATGTTTACTTCATTTGAATTTCATTGACATGAATGCTAAAACTTACAAAATCATCCTAAGTCACTTATAAGTCCCAGACAAATTATTGAATTCACAAATCCAGTGAGTTTGCAATAGTAAACAGTAATTATACATAAGCAACATCTCCAATTGTGATTTATTTTTTACCACATGCTTGCATATATATTTATGTGTGTGTGTGTGTGTGTTTAAACATGTCTCAGAGTATGTTTAATGGCCCTTAATGTTAATATGCATCCAAAGCTTCTGATAGCAAAGTAGCCAACATGTCACCTGTTCTGCTGCCTTCCTCTTGAAAACCCCATATGAAGACGAAACAATGTTGCAGGACTCCGCAACATGAGCCACAAAGTCAGCGTTTGTAGGAATTGGGGATTCTAGTTTTGAATGGTCATACTTGTTGCGGTTTCTCAGAGATCGATTGACATTTGATAAACGAACAAAATATAAAAGAACATGAGCCTGTAATACAAGATATATTAATCTGAATTATAAGAGAGAAAAGCAGATATGTCCTAAATTATTTAAAATTAAGAGTCCATACTCACATGGAAAGCTGCTTTCAAAATATCCTCAGACTTTGCTTGATCCTTAAGCAATGCATAAATTTTATCCTTTGATGGGTTATAGGTGACTATATATCGTTCTTTCTGTAATGGGAGATAAATTATATTAGCAAATATGCAAGAGTATTTCAGCTCTCACCTAATGCAGCAAGAAATCAGTTCAAAATGGCTACATAGTACATGGAAAAAAAAAGTTATTTCGAGGATGACAATGTTCAGTGATGTAAGCTGCACCATCAGAATCTGTGCAACCAACCACTTGGGAGATAAGATAGAAGTATGCAAACTACAAGTGCATCCAAAAACCATCATGTAAACCAGGTTGGAAATTATACCTCAAACAAGCACTGTGTGGCAAGAAATGAAGCAGGATCCTGAAATGCATCCCCAAATCTTGGACCTGAAGAGAGTCAAACCAGACCTTGTATAAGTTTAGACTTCTGCAGCTGTCCAAAATTACTTACACAAAAAAGATTAAAAAAAAAGACTTGGGATATCATGTCAACCTATAATGACAGGTGTATGTTTTAACCATGGAGGACTGAATATATTTTCCTTTGAATTCCCTTCCTTCAGTGAGGGAACTTGCCCTGCAAAATTATAAGGATTGAACAATTAGCAGTGGCATATATCAGATCAAGTTTATCTAGTACATAGAAGTTTGAGATGATTTTAGAACACAAAATAATAGGTATCACATAGCAGCCTTCCTGAGCGCATGCACAGGGAGAGGTTCCAAGTTCTATATATGAAGGATTTAGGTGTTTTAACAGAAATATTGGTGTTTTAACATCTTATATATAGACGATTTTGACAGAACACAGTTCAAGTAGACTTCCCAGTTTCAACATAAGTTGGGAAGGAATGCATACTGAAATATGATAAATTTCAACACTCACACATCAAGGAATTTTAGGAATAAATTGGTATTTCTTGTAAGCAAGTCTATGGTAGACCAAATTTCAATTATCATTTTATATCATGTCACACAAGCCATTATCCATTGTTTTTCCAAATATGCTACATGCCCTATTGTATCTTGGATCAACATATCAAATTTTATCAATCAATACAAAGAAATATATAACTTATTACAGCAGCATGCCATGATGTATCAATAAAGCCTGGTTTGACACTCGTAGTATCAAGATACCTGAAACTAAATTTATTTGTGCGCCTTCAAAACTGCTCCTTTTCTCCCCATATTTGTTCCATTACCACTCAAAGTTACATTCACTCAATAAGGCCAACAATTTTAAGTTTTAAAGAAGGAAAACATTCACTCAATAAGGCCAACAATTTTAAGTTTAGAACCAACAAACAATAAGCCACTCAAACCTGATTTTTTAGTCTTGCATACCATGGATGTCAGGGACTCGGTGACAATTATGTGCGACCATTTTAGACATTCAGTCTGGCACTAAGTTACATAACAACTTCTTATTTTTTCGTTGTTTTGTGTACATTTTATTTGATGAATCTTCTTATGAAAATCAAGCTATGAAGCTGTGTCTTAATAAACATCTTTATCTTATAGCATCCTGTGCTTTGCAGCTTCATGTTTTATTAATACCATACACTTTTCTCCCCTTGTGCTGATAAACTAAAGCTGTTGATGTAGTGTACTTTCAAGTATAAGTTACATAAACATGTATGCTGAAGATAATTTTGGTTTTTGTATTTCTTTAAGTTTGCTGTACATGTATTTCAAACATTTATATTACTCATAATTAAGCCATCAAAAATAGGTCTGTCCACCCAAAACAGGTCTATCATTAATCATAAAGCCACCTTTGTAAAACAGTCATTGCTAAAGCAGAATATTAAGTACTGTGTTGTACCATGCCATATCAAATGACATGTTTTGACTTTTGGTATGGCAAGAATGAACTATATCTTAAGGCTTATAATGTGGGACTATACCAATTAGCATCTCATCAGCTAGAACAACTGCACTATAATATGCTCAGTACAGCTCGAAAGAGTCAATATCCATATTAGAAGACCGGCATGACCTACCAGTCTTAATGAAAGATTCCACTGCCACGGTGAATCTCGCTCTATTTAGAGTGTTCAAAACAACTGACTTCACCTGACAAAATAAATATTAATTGAACAGAAGATTCTGTCAGAACATTAACGAAGAATAACAAAAATACAGAATTTAATGATAGAATTAAAGACCCATACCTCCTGATATGAACTAAGGACATATCCACATGACAGGAAGGCAAATGAAGCAAGCAAGGATGGGTTTCTTTTCGAAATCAAGATACTCAGTCCAGTCCCCAACTTCAAGAAGTTCAAGATGAAGTTATGATTAGGATTATAATAAGATACAAATAAATTCAATTAACAAATTTATGCAAGAAGTTATCTAAAGTTTATGAACAATAATCGGTTTAAAAAATAATATATAATTTCATGGGCAACATTATGGAGTTATGCCATAACCCCAACAAAGAAACCAAATCAGATCTGTATTTTTTCGCCAATGGTCAATCCTTGATCATTTCAAACTAATGGAATTCATCCAGACAGCTCTCTACTTATATAAGCATCTACAGATTAAGCTAATCTAGTGAGCAAGTACTTTAACCCTAGAAACAAGTTATATAAGATGGTTTGGTTCAACAAAGTATTTAGATTTAGCTAAAACTTTTCTCAGAATGACTGTCAACGCTCCTCTAAAGCAATATGTGCAATCTGTGGCTCCTATATAAATTTTTAGGGCCTTGTTGGCTTGTTGCTTGGAACAAATATAAATAGCTGACCATTGAAATCAATAAAGCATATGAGGCAACATTCTTCTTTATTCAAGCCTTGCAAAACTGTAATTCACTATGTTACACTTTTCAAAACTGGTGTGATTCTAAGGAATTCCTCATTCATTATTTTACAGTTAAAAGACCTCTAAAAACCTTCTCTACGTAACCTAGTTGATGCTTGGTTTTGCACCATTTATAGAAAGGAATAGAAACTTAATTTACATTGTTTGCGAAAAAGAATTTCACAAATCTATATAAACCTGAACAGTTTGTTCTCTGGTGGAGCTTAGAAGCTGAATATTGCGATCTCTGATGGAGTTCAGACATGGTATTCCTCAGAGTCAAGCAACAGTGTGTTTATTTGCTTTATTATGAGAATCTTGTAGAAAAAAAATGTTCAATAATATCTGGAAAATGTGGGATAAATTCATCAAATGCACATGAAAGTATGATCAGTTTTCAGAGAATCTCTGTTAGGGACATCTCACACTCAACCATGGACGCTAAAGGGGTTTAGAAATGACTGGCATTAGGGGGCATCACCTATGAGACCTCCTTACAAATCTGAATGCCTTTATTGATCCCAATAAGATGCGTGATTTTGAAGAAGCAAAAGTGCAGATTATCCTACAGAAGCTCATTATGCTTTTGAAATGGAGTTGTTAGGGCACATCAAAAGTTGGAAGGACTTTGTGCTTGACAAGAGCATCTTAAGAAAGAGAGAGAGAGCTTGAAATTTGGAGCTTGCAGTGAGTTGGAAGAAGAGAATATGCACATTTTGAAAGACAGCAACATGACTATACATGTGTTTCCTAGAAGTCCAATATACAGGAAAGGGAGATAATTACTGGCGCATTTCAAAAGTATTAGGGTCTCTCTAGGAACTTCCAGCTGGATCCGGCAAGATCAGCTGGAGAGAGAAAGCACCAGGGAAGGAAGGGAGGTATTGGGAGAGTGGGAGGAGGCTGTGCGACCCCCCACACTCTCCCTTCTTCCTCTCCTTCTCCCTCCCTCCCTTCAATCAGCAGTCCAATCCCAGCCTATCTCTGCAGATCCAGCCAAGGGGGCCCTTTGAGTACTGATGATCCACTAGTTGTGCCTAATATTGTTTCATTGGATAGCGTCTGTTGACCAAACGTTTTACCAATGAAAATACCACAGAAATCTTTCCTTTTAAGTTTTTAAACTCCAGAATCTAGGATCATGTTAAATTTAAACTGCTATTTGTATTTTCAGCAAGAATATCTTAAAAAAGGCAAGTCCGAGATTCACTGTCACATGAGCAATATTGCCAAGATATTTATTTGGATCAGGTCTTGTAAACCCCTTCCTACTCCTAGACTTTTAATATACTAATGATTAATACTTTAAAGCACCAATATGTAGACAGAAAGCAGCAATTGGGATAGCATACCAGATCTGCGATATTGCCAACACATTCTCCTTTAGCAGTGACATCACCAATATTTTCTCCTTTTGCATAAGCTTTGTAAATTGGAGTGCGTGTTGATGTCGAAGTCACAGCAGCAACATTCTACATGGAGAGATTGTTAAGAGATATGCTTCATGAATATCCTCCATTCAAATAACTTCAATTGAAACGATCAGATTATGTGAGCACAAGTTCAACCTTTGCCACATTGGCTGCACAAGCCAATGGTAAGAAAAGATGTGGAACAGCAGAAGTTGCTAACTCTACCCCAGCACCCAATTCCATTAAAAGATCACCCGCGAAGCGAAGCTGGGCCAATTTATAGGATTTAAGAATAACGTTCTTCTATGAATAGAGGTTAGAGAGATTATTATGTGCTTGTAGTTTACCTGCTTTAGATCATAGTCAAATTTCTTTCCTTGCCGTGCAAAAAGCATTTTGCCAACACGCCCAGCTCCATCCTGCATATTTTCAATGCACGGTCAGAATCAAAAGAAACCACAGAATGTGGCTGCTGATACTTGAATAATCAATGGCAACAACTAAAATAATAATAATAATAATGGCAAGAACTAAAATAATAATAATAAGAATGGCAACAATAAAAGTATAATAAGTTAAGCAACTAGAATATGTCCTGATGTGGAATTTTAGAGCCAAAGATTCTTGCAAACCATAAAATCTGATTATCTCAATACCAATTGAAACTCTGAAGAGCTACTCTGGAACAAAATTTAAATTTAAAGTGTAAAAGAAAATTAAATTCTGCAGCCATGAAAAATGAAAAATATCATAACAATAAATTAACATAATTTTTTATAATTGACGGTTTACAATAATTTGTAACTTCAAGGTGACCACTGCTTGTAGGATTCATCTACTCTACTATTAGACAAAACTCCGGAGAGTATTTGTTCATCTCCATATCTTCATGTCTTTGTTATTACATATCCAGACATTACATGAACTTATTCTGACAGCCTTCCATCGACCTTATCCAACAGAGCATATTTGGGCTCTCCTATATCTTACAATTCCAACAGGTGTGTTACATATTGTGAATTCTAGTTTCTAGTAAAATATATCTTCATGATTGCAACCAACGATTTTTTTATTCTTAGTCACAGGCAAGTTTGAAACTCAGACTCAGAATGCACTTGCAAAAGTGCACCAAGCACACTAACACATGCATGTGCAAGCGCAAAGCAGCTCATCTGCAGTGCAAGCAAACGTAACTGCAACCAGCACATGCATGCATGTACAGTTCACAAGTTCTTGCACATAACAATAAAGACACACATGCAAACACCGTTAGGGACACATACAGACAAGTAACTTGCAAGGATGTGCATGGAGGAGCAAGTCTTAACACTCTCAGAAGAATGAGGACAAGACCAACGGGCAGTCATGTGCCAGCTACCTGTTATGATTTTGGTTCACGGGCCCTCAGCCTACATGTCAATGGTTATCATTTATCAAGCTCGGACTGGATGTCAAACTAGGGAGAAGAACAAATCATCGGTCACCAGTCCAACCAGTCAACCATTGGTTCAATTGGTGAGCCAATAAAAAAATACTATAAAAATCTACTATATAAAGAGAAAAAGCATTCAGGCAAGCCTCAAAACCTGAAGCCATATATTGCACTTCCCAAAAAATATAATAAAATTACAATACTCAATCTCTTCTTTCCTTTGTGCCCCGACCTAATAAAATACTCTCTTCCTTCCTTATGGGCGCCCAGCCCTAGACCCACAACCCGCTGGAAAAAGAAAAATCTTATTTCCTTGATATCTTTTCGATTTTTTTTTTTTTGATTATAATTTTCACATATCCAAAACTCTTTTCAATTAAAAATAATGATCTAAGATCAGATAGGTTCATGGAGAAAATAGTATTATAAATATATTATTATTTAAAATAAAATATTTAAAAAATTGAAAGTGTATTCTATTTTTTCCGAAAAATCGGAGTCATCTACATGCATGCACGTGCATCAGACTGCTAGAATTTAGTAAAACTAATGCTAAGACACAGAAGCTTTTAAAGAAAAATGTTCATAAAATGTAACCCTTTGTGATCTAGACATTCAAGGGTAAAAACAAATGCCAAACATTAATTATTAAAATATCAGGGCTAAGTACTATTGTTTGGCTTAAGAAAATTTTGTGTCATGTAGTGTATCTTTCTAATTATTATTTTATAATATATGCATTATATATTATCATCATTATATGTCAAGGGAGATTCTGGGTTCTGCTGGTGAAGGAGCTTCCAACATTTACAGCAGGTTGGAGGTTCAAGTCTCCATTTGTTATGTTTTTTTAGACTTTTTTAAAGAAAGAGGAAGGGAAGTTTAGGTCATTGTAATTCAATCAAGTCAGTTGATTTGAGCAAAAATCCAGCCAGATCACCTGGTTTTCATGATACAAAGTCCAAACTTAAGCCCAAAATGTATCAAGAGCCAGATTGTCAATCTACCAGTTTGACTGGCAAGTCCAGTCCGGTTCTGAAAACCAATATACATAGATGAAGGATGCTTACTGTCCAAGACATATATGAATTGCCTCTTCCATAATCCAACAATGAACGTCTGTTTGAAATATTTGTTAAACATCAGATTGGTACCTCTATGAATGTAAGATCCAAGGACATGGGATTCCTAAGGCCATTTTTAAGCAACCTTCTTCAAGATGAAGGTCAAGAATACCACTTCATTTGGGCATCTTTCTTCAAAACTTGAAATAAGGCAATAATCTCTCTCCCTTTTCTCCATCCTCCTTTGTTCCTGCAAATCCAATGAATCTTGTTTTTAAGTCAGTCACCATGAACAACTTACAATTCTGAGACAAACTACCTGTTGATTTAGAGATCTTGCAGTTGTTAAATTCTCAACTTTCATAATGTGTCTTCCTAGTTGTGTTGGATGCCTAACTGTAAACCAATTTGTTATTGGAAGGCAACATTTGGTTGAGACCTATCCAGCCTTGATCCAAGGGTATCTTGGACCTGATATCTAAATCAAATTTAATTGGAAATTATGTTGTTCAGTCAGATATCCAGACTCCACAAAACCTTACATCTAATATCTTTGACATACTCAAACATCTTTGTTGAAGCAACACCTTCAGTCCTGATTTCTATGTTTTTGACAAACTATTGTGCTTTCTAGCAAACTCATATTGAGGATGAGGTTATAGTATCCTAGAGGCAGACTTGCACATAACCCTTGGATGCCACTTAACCCACGCATGGAAGGCATGATGTTCTACTAACTTAAAGAACAGTTGGTGGACTATACATTGCATCCACCACTTTGGAAAACTTATCAATCTAATTCATGTATGCAGCTTGTCGCAAGTCCTAAGCCCAAAGCTATTGGACCATTGAACAGTTCTACAGGTAATCTAAGATAGTTTCATCAGCCATCAAAGCCAGTATGGAAAAAAAACATCTAAAGATTGGTCAATCTCAGTAAATAACAGATAAACGCCCAATGTCTGAATTTTAGAAAGAAACAGAATCTCTAGTTTGAACCAATTTTCTTGAAACAATGATCCCTTGATGCTTATTTGACAATTTGGGTCCAGTAGGCAAAGTGAGATATGCTTTTAATTGTTAAATGAGGTAGCCCCTTCTATCCCGACATTGAGGTTAATGAAACTAGAATAAAAGAAAGGACAAATTAACAGTACTTTGCTCTCACAAGACTAAGCAAGTTGAAAAATAGCTCCCTTCAGTTGTAATGTAAGAGCACGGAGTACTTATAGGTGTGTATGCGCATCTGTGTGCCTGCATAGCAGGAACTGTGAAAGACTTCAAATACAAAGTGCTTGTCTTTCTGTCATTGCATGTACAGTAAATTATTTTTTTCCCTTTGATAAGCCACATAAGTAGCATAGCAGCACCTTAGCTTGCTGATACAGACAATAGTAGTAATTCTACTAGAAAAATAGAGCAAGTAAAAGATGGCATCAATGGTTTTTCTACAGAAAAATGCGGAAGTTACTTTAAGAATGAAACATAACATTGTAGTCAGTGTTTTCACTGCTAGGACATGCTGATATTCTTTACCTTAAGTATCCAATTAATAGCAACAGCACCTGGTGTGGCCCTATTTCTAGATACTCCAACAGAACTCAACAGTGTCTGTGTTGTGAAAACACCCATAGCTCCACCAAAGAAATGCTGAACAATAATAATAATTATTAGTATATCATGGGAGAGTTCAAAATAAAGCAAAATTTCTTATTAGAGGTTGCAGCACAAGCATGCATTAATAGATTCAAAAAATTAAATAGCTTATGAATCGAAGTCAAGTTTTAGATCAAGTAAATACCTTCAAAGCTCGCCATGTCATGTATGGAACGTATGAAGGGGTAACGCTATCTGGAAAGCCTTCAGGGACTACATACGATCTTATGAATGAGATCAATTCCTGCACCGGAATTCCTATCTGTGATTATATTCCATACTTAAATGGATAAAAAAACAAAAACACGCATTCCATACTTTTGCTAGATGCAGTTACAAGAGAACTATATGAAAATACAGAGTAGAGAAATGAAAGACGTAAAGTCCTTAGAGATGTCAACAGCCCATCCGAAAAACATCCTATCAGAAAATGATATATTTCAAAGACCCGATACCAATAGCTACTTTATAATTAATCCGCCCTTTCCAGATGGTCATTTTGGGGGGTGAGAATGATAAAACTCAAGGCCGTATGAAAAATTTTACTAGATCTCAAAGTTTGTTACATTTACTGAAAAAGGGCGGGCCAAAATAAAGCATGGAGGAGGGATTCATCCTTAAATTTCATTTTTTACTCTTTCCCTTGCCCCTCAGTTCTGGCCACATACAAAATAAGGCAGCAGTGATGAATTCTTTCGACAAATATCATCCAAAATATGTTCATGCTTCACTTTATTTTTTAAAAAATATTATGCATTATCAAACTCATTAATGTTTTGCCTATCAGTTTAATATTCCCAAGAAATTGTTTATCTGCAGCCCAATCCCCTAGTTTTCACCAGCAATGTCTTCACTACTTTGCTGTTATCATTCTTCTCAGGCATTTATCTAACACACTAAGCATGCATCTAAGAGCCGCACAAAACTTCCTCAAAAATTGAAGAATCTTTCATTATGAATCCAAATTCCACTTTGAGATTGTAGACAAGACTCCTTTATAAAACAAAGAACTCAAAAGCTTTTTGTTCAGATCAGTAAGTAAGAATAAAACGATTGAAAAGTTTCTTGTAGTAAAAAATGAAACACGAAAGGTTTCTTTCTAATTTTCCAACAGAAAATAATGTGATACAAAAACTAAATTTCGAGAAGGAAGATCCCGGATTGCCAAGGAAGAAGCAAAAATATTAATTTTCAGACAAATTAAAAGATTAACATAAACTACTGAAGTACTTACCAAATGAACATCAGTTGAGACTAATGCCACCTAAAAACCCATAACTTTCGTAATATTATATTAATATGAATTAAATTAATTAAGTCATGATTAAGCTTACTGACATAAAAATTAAAAGACCAAGTATTTAAACCAAAAGAAATGACAATTTTTTGATATTAGAAAACTCCAAAGCTGATAAAAACCAACTCACCTCCACAGGCGCCGCCGGCGTCTGCAGCGAAACCGCCTTCACCGCCGACGAACCCCTCCGGACCGTCCCGGTCGCTTCCACATCCACCACATAATTCCACCGCCGCCCATCGATCTCCTCGCAGCACAAGATCCTAGACGAGGCCGCGGCGGCGTGCACCGCGAGCCCATCCACGGCCGGCCCGAACCTCACCTCCGCCTGGATCTGATCCGCCGCCGGCGGATGCAGAGAAGGCACGACAGGCGGCGCGGCGAGCGTCGCAGCGGCCGTCGTCCGCACCGACTCCCTGACCACCGCCCTCGCCTCCGTCGCCCCGCCCCGCGTTAGGGTTTGGGCGGAACTCGGCGATTGCTTCAACTGGATCGGAGCCATCCAAGCGTCGGGGGCGCCGGGAGACGGAGAGAGAGAGAGAGAGCGCGCGCGAGGGGTTTCGTCGGTTGGAGACTTGGGAGTGTAATGTTTGGACCGTTGGAATTTATAGATGCGGTGGGGGAATGGATGCAGTCCATATGGGATCATTTTTGTCTTCTTTTCTCCTTCTTTTTTTTTTTTTTTTTTTTTTTTTTTTTTCTCTCTTTTTGGTGCTGAAGCAGCCCCTATTAAGCTCCCATCTCACCAGAAGAATATTCGATGCGGATAAAAATGATCATGTATTGAGCACACCGGCCGATTTTACTCATACCCTCTCCATCCATGGATCTGGCTTGGATACCTCTCTGCATTCCGACACAAACCCTCCGTGTGATGGTGGGTTTTATTTGTGGAGGTGATGTTGGTGCTGGCTTGGAGCCATGCGAGTGGGGCAGTGCGGCCAACTGGTGCCCATAGCGTAAGCTTAAAACTAATTTTTTTCTTTCTTTGGGAGAACCCTAGCATTGATTTGCATGTTTAATAAGTTGATAGCTCTTATGCATGCACCAAATATACATGCCATGATGATGATGTATGTGCTTCATGAATGTTTTTTTTTTTTTTTTTTTTTTTTTGGTAAAACGGCCGCTCACACACGACGGGCGTGAAGCTGGCCTACAAAATCAGAAAACAAAATACTGCGTAAAGACGCAGGCACAGCCTCGTGGTCTACCCAAAGAAAGTCTCCCGAATGATGAGCCGCGAAAGAAGCAACCCAGTCAGCCGCACCGTTTGCCTCCCGATATACGTGCGAGGCTTGGTAAGAGACAAACTCCCCCAATGCTCTACGGATATCGTGAAGCAGCGGCCGGTCCTCGACTGAGTACCCCCCTCCCCGGATCCACCCAATCACCGTGGTCGAGTCCCCCTCGAGAAGGATGTGACCCTCTCCAAGTACCCGCCTCGCATAGGAGATACCCTCCCAGGCCGCCTGAAGCTCTGCAGTCACCACTGATAAACCAAAAATCCTGCGTCCACCTGCCGCCACAAGTCTGGCATCATGATCCCTGATAATGAATCCCACACCTCCACAGCTCCCATCCGCTGATACACTGCCATCGAAGTTCACCTTGAGAAAGCCAGGGGGTGGGGGCACCCAGGATACAAGTATCGTCCTGGACGCTGCAAGAGCAGAATGGGGGCCCCAGATGTCCCTTGCCAACCCAGTAGGTGGAACCTCACTGGCGCCGCTGATCTCCGCCGCAAGCCGTAGAGCTCGGTCCGCCACCACCCTCGGATGGAGGCTCTCACCATCGAAGACCCATGTATTCCTCCCCAGCCAACAATGATAGGCCAGGTAGGCATCACGAGTCCCCCTCTCCATGTATACAGACCCCCGGACCGAAGCCTCCAAATGACGAAGGAACTCCTCAATAGACGCCCACAACTGCCTATGGTCGGGCTGAGCGGAAGCATGTCTCCATATCTGACTAGCTCTCGGGCACCCAAACAGGACATGATAGATGGTCTCCTCTGTCGCCTGACAAGCTCCACATCCGGCCGGGACCCTCACTCCCCGTCTCGCCAGGACCCCACAAGTAGGTAAACACCCCCAAGCCACCTTCCACAGGAACAAGGCCACTCGGGGGTGAATATGCATCCTCCATATCCAGCCGCAGTCCATCTGTCTCACAGGGGGCCCTCTACCAATCGCTAAAAGGTCCCGAACTCTCACAGTCGTCCTGGTGCTTCATGAATGTTGCCTAATCACAATCCCTTCTTAGATGTGGAATATGTGGATGTAAAAGAAATCCAACATTCAAGAAAATAGATGATGGAGGCTAGGTTTATCGAACCTTTGTTTAAGGGCAACAGGAGAATTTAGCAAAGGTTGCAAGCTATTCTTAGCATCTGGTGTGGTTCAACTCAGATTTTTTTTTTTTTGGTAATTTGATCTAACTGTCGAAATATTATTACACCATCAACATATATATACCGTAAGAATGAGATTCTAGTTATATAAAACCATCTAAGAGTTTTCAAGTTACTCATATGATGTTTGTCTACATATTCTAGCTTACGCAATGTTCACAACCAATGCAATTTTCAACCCAAATCTCTTGCCATTGGTTGTCAATAGAATAAATGATGACTTAACCACACATATTTACGCATGTTTTGTGTAAAATATGGTTCTTGATTACGGCTTATTTACATATGACTTATGTCACAATCTCATTGTGCGTTCAATACATATTTTACAAGCTGGGTGTATTCCAGGAACTTTGTTTTTGCGGTACCTACATACCTATAAACTTTGAACGGTGTGAAGCAAATATTTGGAACAAAATGACAGTTCCTTTTTCTCAAGAGAGAAAAAGAAAAAGAACTAATTCTTTCATTTCTTTCCCAAATATCTATGAACAATTCATGATATTTGCATGTGAAAATCAGCTATAACACAAAAGGAGTTAATTAATGTTCTCCATATTGTGTGATGGAAATAGTGTGGCGAATTCTGTGATCATTCGTAATTTTTTGGTTGACAAATTTGATAAATATGCAGAAGTTATGGATTCTCACGAATTTCATAATGAAGATAATAACAACATAACTGCAATTTTAAGTAGTAACAACATAGATCTAAATGGGTGGACTTGGAATAATAGCATTCAAAGCTTGGAATTCAAAGCATATTGCAACGGTCAATATTGCATCAAAATTGAACATTATCTAAATTTTTGGCCTTATGTTACTACCTAGTCAGGTCTATTTTATAGGCACAGCAGCTTTCCATGCAATTACCATTAGTCAAAATCCTGAAGTAGCTAAGCTAAGTTGCTTCTATGGTGCACTCTTGGGCTGAAGAAGCTGTAGTCAATTAGAATTTGATTCAAAGATTTGCAACTGAAGTGTTCATATCAGTTTGGTGACCTAAGCCTTCTGGTCTTCACAAGTAATTGACCATGGAATCCATCTTCACATGGCCTGTATCAACCTTAGCTAAATCTAACAAGTTATGGTCAATTAGGTAGGACAACCCTCAAACATGGAATATGTGCATGGGAACAAGAAAACCTACAGCGGCACGCAGCCATTGTTGGAGGCATTTAAGGGAAATCACCATTCCAAGTTTTTTTTTTTTTTTTGATACAACGGCTGCCCATCCTAGTCTAGTATAGGTACAACCAGCAGAATCAAGAGCATCAATCTAACAAATTCGTGAAGGAGGGATGTCCTAGTCTGTCCATAGAATTCCTCCAGAGTGTTGTGTTGCATAGGATGCAACTCAATCGGCAACTCTGTTCATCTTTCTATACACATGCAGTTCCTCACCATCCGCCTAATATCACCAAATAGAAGACTTCCATCCCCCTTGACCCATCCTCGCACAACCAGACGATTACCGAGTCGTCCTCGAGGATGATACGCTTCGTCTGCAGCTTTTTTTTCGAAGCTTTTGGTGCTGACACGAAGGCTTTAAAATAGGAGGCGATGTAGGTGAACCGCCAAGGTGGTTGTTTGTCCGCTGGCGGCCACTTTTCTTGCGGACATGGGAATAGACGATGGCAGGACCACTTGGCCATTGTTGGCTGATGCCTGATGCAAGTGGCAAGAATGAGGAAGTCATGCGAATGGCATCTGGGGGCCAATCAGGGAAGGCGTTGTAAGCAAAGCTAAGTGGATTGAGGAAAGAGTTTGGATCTTATGCGGTGCAGTCATATCATCTATCTCGAAGACGAACAGCTTTTATTTATCTCTGAAATACAAGATGCATTGGGAAGAGAAAGCAGAGTTTTCTATTTTTGAGATGGATGATGTGATGGTTAGCTAGGATGGTACTATATTTTATGTCGTACTGCAGGAGATCCCGTTTTCTAAGAAAGACCGGTGCTTTTTGGAAGGATGAATGAACTTTGAGTGAGTATTGGGCAGATTTCGGGCATGTGCAATGAATGCATGTGAGAGGACTGAATTTCGTGCGAGAAATGTGTTTTTCAAAAATGTGAGACCAGAAACCCCGGCACACTCTTTCTGTTCTTTAAAACATAAGCTCCCATAAAAGTTCCTTTCAACATTAATGTGTGAAAATGTAGATAAACTGAGGCATCTCGCGGCTTTGTATTAGGAGAATTCATGTTTCTCACAAAAACATGGCCTTTGAATCTTTGTTTTGTTTTGTTTTTTGTTTTTTTGGCTAAAAACGGGTATCTTATACAATGCAAGTAGAGTCAGCAACCAGCAAATCACACAATGCTCCCACAGAGTGTTTTTTGAGTGGTTCGCCACATGTGCTGCCATCCAGTCTGCTGCCCCGTTGGCCTCTCGGTACACATGCTTGGCCTGAAAGACCACTCTATCACTCATCATCTTCCAGATATCTCAAAGCAAGGGATGTACCCATCCACCTTCGTCTGGGCCTTTGAATCTTTGTTTACTTAGTTACTTAAAATATAGTTTTTTTTTTGATAGGAAAAGTAATACCACTAAATAAGCTAATTTTTTTTTTTAAAAAAAAGAGGCTAATATGCGAGATCAATGTAAGCAGTCGGTGGAGCAAAAAAAAAAAAAAAAGCCGATGGGAAGCTAGGGGTCACAATAGATATGGCTAATAATGAGAAAGCTTTGGCCCAAGGTTTACATAGATTTTCCGATAGAGTCCAATATGCGGAGGTTCAAAAAAAAAGAAGTAATAAATTGGACAGATTAGAGGTGCATGATATAAAGTCAATCAAAAGTAATAGAACTTAAATTTTTGGTACTAAGAAACTTAAAGTCTGCATATGTATCTCTATAATTTCATGTATATTTAGGTCTATGTTTGCTAGAAAATAATTTATATTCTCATTGTGGGATCTCGCAGATTACTCTCTCTCTCTCTCTCTCTCTCTCTCTCTCTCTCTAAATTGGTTGCCCTTGCTTTACAGATGGCAAACAAGCATGGGTTGGATTTCCCAAAGAAGGGGACACGCTTCAAAGAGCAAAGGATTCAAAGAGGAAGCAATTGCCCTAGGAGAACACAGACAAGTAATGGCGCAGCGAGAGCTTTATTAACTCAGTCTAGAGTGAGGTAGCTTGCAAGATAGTTTTTGATATAAAAGGAGGCAGAAAGACTGCCGCGCTTGCCGGATGCTAACAGAAGCTTGAATGCCTTCCCAAACTGCACCTAGTTTGGCTGCTAGGAAGAGAAGCGAAGGTTATTGTAAGAATCCGTGCGGTGTTATTCGCTGAATAGATTTTGAGTACTTATACAAGATCAAGGAACCCAAATAATACCTTCTGGCTAGCCTTTTAGGTGAGATCTTGGATCGTTACAAATAGTATCAGAGCGAACCCGATCTATAACTCATATAGACTAGGGAATACTGCCGTATAGGCTCATTGACGCTGACTACGAGCCGATCGTAGTGCTTGTAAATAGATTTGAATGGATTTAGACTCTTAGCTTGACGTGAACGTCATGGTTTAAAAAGAAAAGTATGTAAGGACCCATGCAGGCATATGTTTGTCTACATTGGTTATTCGCTAGGTAGATTTGGATACCTATACAGGATCAAGAAATCTAAATAATATTTTACGGCTAGCATTTTTGGGTGAGATTTTGGGTTGTTACAGTTATGTTAAGCGAACCATGAGGAGAGAAAGAACACATGCATTGAAATTCTTCTTATCAGAGGTTCGAAAGTCTATGATAGAAAGGGCATCTAAAACTAAAGAAGAATTTTAAGGAAGTTCATTACTTAAAAATAGTGGTCTCATCTCGT
Source organism: Phoenix dactylifera (assembly GCF_009389715.1). Classification (NCBI taxonomy): domain Eukaryota; kingdom Viridiplantae; phylum Streptophyta; class Magnoliopsida; order Arecales; family Arecaceae; genus Phoenix; species Phoenix dactylifera. The sequence goes on along the minus strand of NC_052392.1, from coordinate 39,116,002 downwards.
CTTACTTACTGAGAGAGAGGAAGTTTCCGGATTACTTTTTCCAGCTAGATAGCGAGCGATCATTCAGCAATGATACCGCAGAAAGCTTACTCTCTTCCTAATGTTGTGTAGGTTGTACCAAGCTAATAGCGAATAACAAACTCTTCTCTACTACCTCGACCTTAATTAACTTCCATCCTACGAGTGCATTGTATCTAACCACAATATGGCAAATAGATACAAGTAGCTAATGATCTCGCATCCAACATCTCCGACCGAATGGTTAGGCAACACTATGTGTTGGTTGGGTTGCTCGGTAAATTCTTGGTTGAGCTTGTGTTAGAAATTCCTAAACTAATTGTCTTAGTTTGCTCCAGACGCCATTCAATCTTATATAATGTTGATAAATTAGTCCTTCCACTCCTTGCAACAAAAACTGCATATCATTAAATTTATTACATCATATTTAGGATACCTCGATCTCGAACCAGATCTACTTCGGACATAAGCTGAGGAGAATAACCTTAATCAATAAAAGTGAGCTGCCTGGAGGTAATAAACTCTCCATCATTTTCTCAAAACAATGCAAAACTACACTTGAATATTCATTGCCCTTGGGCCAAAGCAGTGTCCAACTCCAGAACCAACATGAAATTTTCGTGACAATGTCGGTCTTGCATGCAATCTTTCCATGTACGACATGCACGTTGCATGCACCATTTTTCAATTGCGTGTTGGATCTAGAATATTGAGGGCACATGATTGGTTATTATCTTGTGTGAAGCCTTCAAAGCGACCACCAACCATTCTAGCTCTCTTGTCTCAGATAACAGCTCAGCTTATCAATGTCTTCAAACTGATGGAGATGGAAGGACATGAAGCCATCTCAAATGGAACCTGTGCCCTGGCATAAACCAGAAGATGGTTTCAAAACGTCCCCTTCCATAAGAAAGACTACCCTGAACTATGCTATATACAAAACTAGTCCTTTTTTCTTTTCTTTCTTTTCTTTTTTTTTTTCACGCTAAAACAGGCATTTCATATATCACAGGTACGAATACACCCTATAGAATCAGAAAACAAAATGTTTCGAAGTGCTCCGGCCATCTCTTCCTCCCCAATCCATAGGGTGCCTCCTAAGTGACTCGCCACATATGCCATCATCCAGTCGGCCGTTCCGTTAGCTTCACGATATACATGCATAGCCTGAAATGTAACACCCTCATTCACCATCATCCAAATATCGCGGAGCAAGGGATGAACTCCGCCGTCACTGCTCAGACCCTTTCGGATTCAACTGATCACCGCAGCCGAATCACCATCCAGTAGGACTGAACTCGTCTGAAGCGCCCGCCGCGTGTAACACATGCCTATCCAGACCGCCCATAGCTCTGCTCTAGGAACCAAGGTATCGAAAATTTGACAGCCTTTTGTTGCCACCGCACTAGAGTTCGGGCCTCTAATGATGAAACCGACCCCTCCCCTCCTACCTTCCTTCGAGACTGAACCATCAAAATTGACCTTAGGAAATTCGAAGGTGGGGGCTCCTAGGTAAAGAATACCTTATGTGGAATTGTCGAAGCAATGTGGGGCTCCAGATGTTCCGAGCTGCCAAAAATTTATAGTCCGAATCTGTATGGGTGATCTCTGCTGCCTGTGCACGGGAATAGACTGATTTCCATCGCGAATTGCAGGGATAGATTGAGCTTGCCAAATATCCGGATGTTCAAGGTATAGCCACGGAAAGCATTTGGGGGATACCTGATATGCTGTACCAGTCCTTCGCTGGCCCAAAAACTCAGCTCATGGTCTTCAGCTCGCCTGTGGTCACGTACAGTCCTTCAGGCAAAAGACCAACTCGGGCCGCCTATTTCTCCCACCTGACTCGCTGCCGTTAACAGTAATTGGCCCATGCTTGTTTGACCGTTGAGGCTCTTTCCACGCCGGTCCGCTTCCCCGTCTAATTCTCCCTCATTCAACGGCCATGATTCACACTCACCAACCGTAATCTTGGACCGCATCTCTCACCGTAATCTTGGATCCTCTCTTTCCCGCATAAAAACTCCTCCCGACCCCCATTCGCCTTTCTTTCCCTCTCTCAATTCAAGAAGATGTCAGCGATTCTCCGATGGAGGAGGCTGAGTAAGACCGCCGCGCGAGGCGTTGCCGCCGCCGGAGGTGGCGCAGCGCCCCGGCACTGGCTCTCCCAGCGGTCGCCGATCTGCACGCGACCCGGGGGGGCCGTCGCCATCGCCGCTGGTGGTGGGCGGCGGCGGGAGCTTCACCGGCAGGAGCGGAACAAGTGGGAGGGGGGTGGAGGCCCCGACGAGCCCACCCCGACCCGGCGGATCCGGGCGGAGGCCCACTGTCCTCGCTGCTCCAGGCACATGCAGGTCCTTTTCTCCCATCGCCCATCGCCGCCGCCGGCCCCTGCCTCCTCCAACCGCGGCGGCGGGTTCCTGGCCGTAAATATATGCCCCAACTGCAAGACCGCCTTCTACTTCCGCCCCCATCGGCTGGTCCCCCTCCAGGGGAGCTTCGTCGAGATCGGGCGGGTCAGAAGGGACACCCCCGAGAAGGAAAAGGGCGGTGGAGGTGAGGATGATGAGGAGATCGGGAATCGGATAAGGTCCACGTTCTTGGAGACCCTGAAGGCGACGTATGGAGGGGAGCCGCCGGAGAATTGGCCGCCCATGCCGCCGCCGCCGTCACCAGGGGGGAGTGGGCTGGCGGTGCATGTGCCGCTGGGGCCACCGATGCCGCCGAATGTGAATGTGCTGAAGGTGGGGGGATACAGAAAGGGCGGGGGAGGAGGGAATTTGGGCGATGGGGGTGAGTTTGGTGGGAAGGAGTGGGGTGGTGGGTCGAATTTAGGGAAGGATCTGCCGACGCCGAAGGAGATCTGCAAGGGGCTTGACAAGTTTGTAATTGGCCAGCAGCGTGCTAAAAAGGTAGCTTTGTTCCCACTTCCTTTTAGATCGCAATGCATATATGGATATCCATGATTTAGGAGGATCTGGAGACAAATCCCTGAATTCTTTTCGTTGATACTTCTAAATAAATATCCAGTGGAATGTATTTGTCATTTTTGGTATAATTCTTTCTTTCTTTCTTTTGACGTCACGCTACTTATATGAGGTGTATAGCTTGAGTACTAATTCAAATTGAACTATCTGTATTTTTTTTTCCATTTTTGAAAGACTGATGACATGAGACTACAATCTAAGAAGAAAAGTAAAAAAATCTAATATTATTCTTTCAATGGGAAACACCTGAGGAAGGAAAAAGAAAATAACTTAGAAAATGGGATTCAATAAGCATGCCGTATGGTTGTTTGAGGGGTCCATGTTTTGCTGTTTGTTAAGGATTTCCATATCTGTAGTTTGGAATCCAATACAATTGTAAGATTCATGAGTTACGTAATTGTTGGCTCTGATACCATGTTGAAAAAGAAAAATAAGAGAAGAGAATTGTATTTCTGCCCATCCTATTACAATGTACTAGAGCAGCCTTTATATAGATTAGGAGGCTAACGAAGTTTGGTAAAACCGACTAAGTTTGGCACAATCAATCACAAATCAATCAAGGTGAAGTTTGGTAAGGCCGTCTAACTTTGGCATAATCAATCAATTAATGGATTCTAACAAGACTAATGATATAGTGTTTGAGCTAGTTCATGATCCTTAGCTTAGCTAATATGATGATTGATTTTCTTTTTAAAGTATAATCAAATTCTAATAGAAATGTTTAAAGGCCTTCCTGATATATGCAGGATCATCCAGGTCTATGAAATTGGGAGTGATTTTGATTAAGTCATGAGGTCAAACGAGTTTCAATCATTCTCTTTTTTTTTTGTGTGGTGGATTCTAACTTGTTCTCTCCTCTTCCCCCTCTTTTTTCTTTGTTATTCTTGGATCCATCAGTTTTGCTTTTCTGTACCTAAGGAAAATTACACTACCAGATCTCCAATGTGATATTCTTGTATTCTTAAAAATACCTTGCGGTCCTGCACATCTGAGTCCGCAACAAATCTGCATCTCTCGCTTCTTTTTTCATATATTATTAAGAAAATGCTTAAAAACCTTAAAGCATAAATTAATTTGAGGAGAGAGGTACCAGGAACCTAGGTAATTAGTGGGAATGGGAGAAACCAATCAACTATAGATGAGTATGTATTCTTATAATGAAAACAGAGCGTATAGGTGGATGTAATAAGTGGTTGTTATTTTTTAACATAGGGCTTGACTAAAATATGCACAGGACTGGATACAATGTCCCATCTCTTTTGTTTCATTAGATAATAATAAATGCCTAAATACATTAGCATTAGAAAGTTTAGAAAGTTTACTCTATTTATGTGAAGAGTAGTGTACAAGCACAACCTACCATCTATAAGGTTTTAACTTATACAAAAGAACAAATTCTTAGGCTGAGAAAGCAATTTCACATTCTTGGTTCCATATGTCATCTATATAACTACATTAAAGGGGAGTTCAGCTCCTCCAACACATGATGCATGCTGAAAATATGACAGCTGGGTTTGGACCCAGATCTATTAAGCAAGCTAGACCCGCTCTCTATATGAGAAGTGGAGGTGGAGGTCAGCATTTCCATTCTCTTGTACACCCCTCACCGCCCCTCTCCCGTCCCCACCCATTCTCCCGTATGGGGAGGACGCCCGATGATATGGTTGTCTGTCCGACCAAGCATGGCCCTGAGAGGGGAGGGGCATGGCCCGCCCTCCTATTTCTCCTCTTCTTTGTGCTAGCACCACCACTACCATCCCCCTTTTCTCCTCCCATGTCTTCATCCTCCCTCACTACTGGAAACCACCACCACCAATGCTATCCTCTCCCTCTCTCTTGCTCCACCCTATCCCTCCTCCTTGAGTGGCTATCGGTTGCTGCTAGCCATCGGATTCGGCGTTCAAAAAGGTTCCTTTTTCCTCTCTGTTTCATGGCCGAGCTCTCACCTCCGCCGCCATCTCTAGTAAGCGGGCTCCGAGCTCGATCTCTCTCCCTCTCCCTCTTTCTATCCCTCTTCCCCCCACGGTTTCCAGTGAGGATGTTACCAGGGCCATCCTCTACTCACGCCTCCCCTATTTCGCCCTCTCGATGAATCAGCAGAAAGACGAGCAGAAAAATTTCCATCCAGATTTATCGCAAATGGCACAATGAAAGCAACGAAAAATCTTGGTGATTTTATGAAAAAATAAGAAAAAATGCAAGACGAGCTAACTCTCCCCTACCTAGATCGGCTCTGTGGCATTCATTCCCAATGATACCACTGTATTCACTCGCGAACTCCACCTTGTTTGCTGCTACTGGTGTTGCCTTTCCCTCTCCCTCCCTCTCGATGTTGACCATGTCCACCTTCATCTCCGTCACTACCCTCATTTGTGCCCTTTTCGTCCCCTACCCCCAAATACTCCTTAGCTGGACCAAGCACATCACAGCCGGCTTAACTGTCCTCTCCGACTTACCCTGCCTTCCCCTTTAACCACCTCTTCTCACATTTGGCGTTGATTTAATGCCAGACACCTCCCATATGCGGAGGAATTGGGAAGCTGGAGGTGGTGGCAGAGGGGGCATGGATTGTCGTCGGAAAAGAGAGAGTGCGGGCCTAAGGGAGAGAGAGTCTATGTAAAGTCTATCTTTCTCTCCTCTTCTTCTATATAAAAGAAATCTTCTTGCTCCGCTCTATTACTGCCTTTTTACCCACTTTAATGCCTGGGTCCACAAGATTAGATGGATCAAAGGATTGGCAGGTACATAGGAAGGTACATTTCTATGAGCACGGAAGATCGGGACTTGATAGATACATAAACTTTTCCTCTCAAAAGCATTGGGCTGCATTTCTTAATGATCCTACTGAGACCTTAGTTGGATTTTTGTGCTTTTAGATTGTAGACTCATGTTTGACTCGAATTATTGTGAGCTGCATTTTTCAAACCTCATTCCTTGGCCAAGATATTCTGTAATTTTTGAAATACTATTTAAGGAGATGTAGAAAGAGTTGGGATAATTTTAGAATTACAAATGTGGTTCCTTAAATTATTAGGATGGACTTTTGAAGTTCAAACACTGCAAATCCCACTCCCACCCGCTCCATCCTTTCTTTTTCCCTCTTAATTGAATCATGATGACTCTCCTATGTTCACATCGAGAGAGAGAGAGAGAGAAACATAAGTTCAAGTTTTTCTTTTTTCTTTTTTTTAATCATGAATAATAGAAATCTAGACAACTACATTAAAGGGGAGTTTAGCTCCCCTCAACGCGTGCCACATGTTAGTGGAGATGGGATGTGACAGCCGGATTTGGACCCAAATCCATCAAGTAGATTGGATCCGCTCTCCATCTGAAAAGAAGGGGTGGACTCCTCCACCATACTCCTGTACACCCCATGACAGCCGAGAGCCTCGGTCCCCCCCCCCCCTCCCCTCCCTCTTTTCCTCTCCCTATGGTCGGCCAAACACCACCACCATCAAACCCTTGCCTCTTTTTTTTTCTGCTATTCAATTTATCCTGCCACGTAGTGTGGGATATTTTCTAGTGGATTATATGGATCAGTTTTTTGTTGTTCATCAGTCATGACCTATGTGCCCTAGAGTACTTGGACATTAAACTTGGCGATGGCTTCCTAAGAAGAAACCCTTAGATACTAAAAAGATCGATGCATAGACATATTCCCACACTCAACAAACTAACCTATGTCTTTGTAACTTAGCTTGTGACTTGTGACACACGAAGGGGATTATATAGGTATGGATGAGAGTGAATTGAGCTAGTTTGAACTTAGGTTGCTAAAGCTTAAAACCTCAAGACTTGGGCTTGGCTCTGGTTTAACTCCTTTAGTCCTTTCCTATCTTGTGCTCAGCCTGGCTCAGATCAGGCTTGACACCTCAAAGCTCACTTGGTCTAAGCTAATCTTATCCAGTCTCTTCCTGTCTCAGGCTCAGTAGTCTCTCAGTTTCTTTTTAGCTCAAATTCGGTTTAACTCAGCTCACCGAGACAGGTTTTGGTTGATCCAGTGCCACATAATGTGCAATTCTAAAGCCCAAGGCTTAATATGACCCAAAAAAATTACTTCCTTTTGCTTATACATAGGTCAGAACGTAATAAGCTTTTCATGACTTACTGGAATCTCTTAGGTCATCAGCTATGATCTTATAATATAAAAATGAGCATGGGTCACCTAAGATTACTCCATCCTAGCTTGGGTTATGCTTGTTATGTTATCAAGAGGACTCAACTCAATATTATGAGCCCAGAATATGAGCTCAAACTTGACTCATAATAAGTCTGGATAGCTTATTTCATTCATCTTTATGTTATATAGAGTCCACTTTTTTGGAAGTTTGCACAATTTAGAGTTTTCTTGCTTGTTTTCCTTTTTTTGTTTCAGTATTTAGTTACTTTGAAATACTGATGCTAATCTTTACACCCTGGATAAGCATTATGATAATTTAAGATGGGTTGGTGAAAATTCATTTTTTTTAGAGGTTCTATGGCACCTTGAAAGGCAATCAATTTTTTTACATTATAAGTTTTCAAGACTTTTTTGCTGCTGTTTCTTGGGTCTCGCATGAAGAATGTGATTATCTCCATCTTTGTTTCTCTAATTGATCGTTTCCTTTCTTGCTAGAGCAGTGACTATACTGATAATTTTCTAGTTGTATGTACCTTTGTCTTTTTTGTCCTTTTATTAAAATTTTTGGATTTTTTTTTGGATCAAACAGTCAGTAAGTTATTTTGGAAATTATTTTCTGTGCTTTTAAAGCAATGAAAGTTTCTGAGGCATTTTGTCCTAATTGTTTTTCCATAATTCACCATCATGTTGCAGGTCCTATCTGTGGCTGTCTACAATCATTATAAACGAATCTACCATGCATCCTTGCAGAAAGGGTTTGTTATATCCTCGTTTTCATTCTTGAGTAGCGGTGGCATTGGGTTGGGTTGATTTAGGTAGGGTCAAAATCCATTTTGTAATTGGGTCCAAAAAATAAAACCTGTGTTAACTCATTTTTCACATAGACCTGTATGCAACCCACCAACACGAGTTAGTGCTTCACGTATCAATTATATACTTTTATAAATAAAACTGAAATGGGGCCAAGAGTAGGGAATCTAGGATTGTGAATCCAAACACACACACACACACGCGAACACACATGCACACAGAGAGAGAGAGAGAGAGAGAGAGAGAGAGAGAGAGAGAGGCAATTAAAGTGGAAAAGGGAACACGATAAATCCCAAACATGGTCTGTTCCACTTTTATTTTCAGTTTTTTCTTCTCTCTCTTAACTACGAAACATACGGCCTTCCTAATCACCCAAATTGAGCCTCAACTAGATTACTGGTATCACTGTTCTAGTGGCCTTATGTGGGTTTAAGGACTTGTCCAACCCATGGGATCCATTAGATCCGGCTGACAAACCAAGCCTGACCCAATTATAATCAGGTTGGTCTTGGTTAGCCTGAAACAAACCTGATTATAAAAAGAAAAATCATTGAAACCTGTTTATTTCAGGAGAATTATGGCGGGTTTGTGGAGTCTGGGTCAGAAATTGCCACCCCTGTTCTTAAGAAATACTCTATCACTGACATATAATTCATGATAATGTCATATTCCTAAACTGCTGAATAATTTGAGTAAGATTTAACACTAGCCTTTTTCAGGTGGTAAAACTTGGGTGATTGCTACTGTTTTGTTCCACACTGAATATGCTGATCTATTATCCAGGTCAGCAGCTGATCCAGGGAATCTCGAGGTTAAAATTGATGATCATGTGGAGCTAGAGAAAAGCAATGTGCTCTTGATGGGCCCAACTGGCTCGGGTACAGTTTCTTTGCTATAATTAAGTGTTTTAATATATTATTGAAGTGCCTGAGGATTGTTTTTATTAAATTTTCTGGGCTTGATGGTTGGCCCTATTTATGCATTGTAATATTATCTGCAAGGACAGGGAAGACTTTACTTGCAAAAACATTAGCCCGCTTTGTGAATGTACCATTTGTTATTGCGGATGCGACAACACTAACACAGGCAAGTTTTTCATAACTGTCTTGTCCTTATTTTATTGAGAATACATAATTTCTTTTCCACTCATTTGCATAATACCTATCTTCTAACTCATTATATGTTTGTATATGTGTTTGAATTTGCTGAACCTTACCCCTTGTGGTATTTCTTTTCCCTGATCATTCAACGGATCTTTTTGGAATTATAATGTGGTTTTCTTATGGTCATCTTAGCTGATATTGAAAATATTGTTCACTTCATTTGGGATCTTCTAATCATGGGTTTATTTTATACATTAACAATTTGTTAATCTTTTCATAAATCAATTGGTACTGATGTGTATATCTCTAGCTTATTGGCTATCATTAGCTAAACAAAACCAAAATCCACACCATTTTTTGAACTTTCTACTTTCATAGTTGTCAAGCTGATGGAAACCTCCTAACCTTCTTAGCCTGGGTTTTCTCTACCGTAAATTAAAGTTTGAAAATCTCTCTGCAGGCAGGTTATGTTGGAGAAGATGTCGAATCAATATTATACAAGTTGCTTACGGTATGATTCTGGATTATTCTATTCTTTGTTTTTTTCAAAGTTATCGTATATGCGAGAGTAATGTCATGTTCTAAAAATAACTTTGCATTATGGTCCCTAGAAGTTGGTCTTTCTTAGGGGCCTACTATTATTCCCTTGAGAGTTCTAGTAATACAGCATGAACCCCAAGTAATGATGGACATGATGGCATTTGAGTATTCATTGGCATTAGAAGGTTGATATTTTAAACATATTTGGGAGATAAATGTCATAAATTTCTTAGATGACACTTGCCTATTACTTTAACCATATTGAACCATGTTTATGAAATGTACTTTAACTATTGCTTTATAATATTTTATCAAATAGTATTACTTTATAATACTTGAGACTGTTAACTAACCTTTAGACTGCAAATGCTTACGCTGCTAAAACCACATGCAGCCCAGACCATGCATGACCCAAGAACAAGTCAAAATTGTCTCATCTATTAACAAGTCAAGAGAAGAAAAGAAACAGGTGGTATGAAGAAAAAATTGGCCTAAATGGGGATTTGAACCCATGACCTTTTGATACCAACCTTGGCGAATTAGCTCCCACTCTATTGATTTAAAAAATATTTTCAGGGTCGAACCCAGTTGTAATTGTCAAAAATTGTTGGTAGAGCTTCCATGTAAATGACAATTTAATTGACAAATTTGTGAAGATTTTAAGGTTTCTCTAGCAAAACCTTAAGGCTTGGAGCTAGTTAAATGGATTGAAAAATGATACACAAGTTATAAAAGGGATTCTTAATTCATTTGTTTAATATTAGCCAATTTTAAATGCTCTATGTATGTGTATAAACATATTTTAAACAAATAAAGATTTCTTCAACTAAATTATAGGGAGCACGAATTGTTTATCACCCTAGATATCTGTGATGTTAGCTATTTGGCAATATAAATTATCATGAATTTCATGACAAAAACTGCAAAAGGGACATATAACTATGTTTACACATCAACAATGTATTTTAGGAGTTGCAAAGTTATAGGTAGTACTGTTTGAAGCTCGAATGCTATGGGTTACTTTGATTTATAACATTTCATCCAATGTATTTTTTTGGTTATCATGATCAAAACTCCAATCCTCATAAAATAAGGCACAAGAAAACCACTAGGGGAGATTCCAGACTGTTGGAAAAGTGTGATACAAGAAAGCATTTTTCTGCTTGGGATATATCCATGTGTATTAAAGCAATACATGTTGACACAGAATGATACACATTAGTACAGGGTGGCACACAGGTAAAGAGGTACACATTTCTGTGCCCTAAGGACAACCTTTTAGCAAAATACTGCTTGTGATTATGATATGATACACATCCACTTTTTTTGAGAGCGAGAGAATATGTGCACTTAAAGTTTATAGTGAAGCAATAATAATGGCATAAGCTGGAGAATCAAGATTTCCATTTTACTGAACATGTTAAGTGGAGATGGAATTCTAGGGTGTTCTGTCTTATGGTACATTATGGAACATGACCTCCCATACTTGAATGATTGGAAAGGAGTAAAATTTTGTAAATTGTCCTTTTGGTGCAGAAGGGTGGTTCGCTGATATATAAATTTGGTTAGGGAGAAAAGAACAATTTGAAGGAGTACCATGCATCATAAACATGGAGATAGAGTCCACTTCAATTGGTTCCCCTTGTTTTGGGGGTGACGAGAAAATAATTCTAATTTGGCCCTATGGGTTTCCCTAGTGTTTTTTTTTTAATGTGTGTGTGTGTATTTATGTTGGTTCTCAGGTCTTTTAGCTATCTGTGCAGGGAAAGGAATCGGTGTAATGTTTAATGATTTTTTTTTAAATCTAAAAGAGACATGAAGATTCCACCATAATAAAAGGGGCTATGGAACTCTTGGACTATTGAAGGTTGAGTGGAATCCAATGAGGTAATGTTGGTTTTATTTATCTGAACTGAAGCACATGGAATGGTTTTCAGGTGCGGGGGTGGGGAAGAAGGGCTCTCCAGAATAAAATAAAATAAAATAAAATATCGAGTATGGAAGCACCTAAGAAGTGGGTGCTGCAGCAAGTTTCCTAAGAGATTACCAAACTGATGCGGCAACCTAGGTAGAAAAGTTGGTTTGTGCTCGAACTTCTCTTGGCCTTGTGTTTGTTATTGTAGGATTGCTATTTTCAGCCAGACTGCATGCCATATTCGTGTTTTGTTGTGTTGTAGTTGGCTTTAAAATTTGTTAGGTTTCTGAAATCACAGATACTTTATGACGTTCTCTTTGTTATCTGAAGAGCCTTATTACATCTCCCTCTTATTAAGAAAAATGGTAAGTATATATATCCATTCCACAAACTGTGATTTCCTCTCCTTTTTCTGTCAGAAAGATTGAAGTTTAGGCCAAAAAGGGGAGTGCATTATGATATGATATAATAAGAGTCTGTGCATTGCATAAATCATGCACAGACTTCATTGCTGCTTTTTGATGAAAGAAATAGCTGGGAGTTCTTATACTTGGCCTTTTCGTTTACACCTTTAAGTAGATATATGTGGGGATTCAATAGTAAATTGCATACTATTGATACTAAGATACAACTATTAGCAGATGCACCATGCTCTTTTGTCCAAGACTTCTGCACATACTCTTTGCTTTCAAATCAACTTTAGCAACTTTCCGGGTATATTTACTATTATTTTATCATCTTGCTAGCACTTTTTATTGGTAGGTTTACATGTTCACTCTTCCACTTCAATTTTTGTCACTATGTTTAGGTTGCTGATTTCAATGTGCAAGCAGCTCAACAAGGGATAGTGTATATTGATGAAGTTGATAAGATCACTAAAAAGGTTCTATGATTGATAAAATCATTTGTTATAGTTGCATCTAGATAGCGTTATTATTCAACAATATTATCTTTTGCAGGCTGAAAGCCTAAATATCAGTAGAGATGTATCTGGTGAAGGTGTTCAACAGGCATTATTAAAAATGCTAGAAGGAACTGTAAGTCTGATATCATGCATTACATTGTTGATTTGGTTTCATTTGCCCTCTCTCTCCCTCTCCCCCCCCCTCCCTCTGTCTGTCAAGTTTAACTCTGAAATGTGCTTCATGTAGATTACTTGACCCTTGGTGCATGCCCTGTCACTGTATTATGTTATTTCCAACAATAACAATGGAATAATAAATTGGAATAATTTCACAACTTGCATCTGCATAAATTGTTTTCCTTTCTTCCATACATGACTTGCATAATTTCTCCATTTTTTAAATAAGTTTCTCGGAAACCTGTTTTCCATTTGTTCTATACAATCTTTCTTTTGTTACAGTTGTTATATCCAAAATGTTTTATGTCCAAAGACTTGACCAAAAATTATTTCTGGAACCTATACTTTTGAACTTAACATTGCTAGATTATGGTTTAAACTTTAAATATCACTAATCTTATTTATTTTTTAAATATGAAAGTAATTTTGACTTATGTGATGAATGTATTCTTCTAGTTTTGAAAGAAAAAGGAAAAGAATGCCTTATTTTGAAATGAATGAATACTGTCAGTTATAATTATGTTAGTTACTAAGTTTGTGGTAAGTGAGAGCCTTGTCTTATCTTTTGAATTCAGTTGAACATTTTATTGACCAGATAGTCAATGTTCCTGAGAAAGGAGCTCGCAAGCATCCTCGTAACGACCATATACAGGTATTATAAAAATTATACATTTAAATGATGTATGTGTTTTAAGTATTGTATCGGCACTCCATTTTTGGAATCTAGACCCGCATGTTTATTGTCCAAGTTCAAGCTGCTCCTCATAGGATGACCTGGATTTTTTTTTTATCTCCTTCATAGTCTGGGTTGCATGCACATATTTCACTTGTATCATGAGTCATGACCATTCATTTTTACATCAAAAACCATAGCATCTTTTATTCTTTCCTTTTTATAGGTCAAAGTTTGCTGAAAATACTGGTTCATGCTTTATTGTCTCGCAGCTGTAGATTGACATGGTATATGGTTAAATCTTGAATTATTGTGCTTAAAGATTATTTGAACCTCGTTTTCAAGTTATCCTTGTATGATAAAGATTTATCATCAACCAAACATACCAAGGACCATAAAAAGACACCTACCCAATTCAGAAGAGAAGGTTAGAACTTAGACTAGTTGCATAGATTTGAAAAATATTTTTGAAAAATGTTTTCTTGCTTTTTCAGAGCATCACCCCTTTAAATAATAGATTATTGAAATTAGTTGCATTATGGATTGAGGAACTGGTACACAGCCATCCTAGATTGGACTGGTGAGAGACTGGGTCCTGGGATGGCTACAGGAACCCAGGTTCATTTGAACCCAGCATCCCAATGTCCTGGTTGATATCAGCTGGATCAACTGGGTCAGTGACTGGGTTAGCCTGTGCCAACCAGATCAAATCTGGGACTTGGTGAAAAAGCCCAAGGCTCTGTCTCTAATTTCGCATGAGAGATAGAGAAGAAAAGAGAAGAGAGAGAGGAAGACGGGGAGAAGAAGAGCTCAGCGTAGGTTTTTGCAAATATTTATTTAAACACCAGTGCTGTGGCCAGCATTGGTGGCATTAATCCAAATAATAGGCTCAAACACCCTACCATAATCCTAAAACCTGAATTAATCGGGGCTAATGGCTTTATTCACTCCTCAATCAAGCAGTGCCTTCTATTTCCCATTAGTTTCAAATATTTCTTTCTGTATTTCTTCTTATTATTGGTAGTTATTTGTATTAGGGCAAGGTTGGGCCTAGGAATAGTCTTCAGTACACAACAGATCCATAGAAGGATTTAGTAACAAATATAGCATAGGATGATATAGTTTAATGAACATTGTTTTCATACATCAAGTAGAAATGATGATGCTCTCTCTCTATTTTTGTCTCAGAAATATATCTGATTAGAAATATTCACAAAAATGTCTTTCTAAATAAAGTTTAAAAAGGGAACATTTCACCTGAGAAGTTTTGGGGAGAATCAATGTCAACATAATACTGCAAATTATAGATTCTTTAGCTTACGAAGCCATAAATGCCCAGCCTATCCTAACTATTTAGAGTCAGCTTCATGGATCCTCATTTGCCATGTAGTCCTTTTTGGAGTACCTCCAATGTTAAGTCAAGCTTCTCCATATCTTTCCTCACGACCACTGTCTGTGTACCTTAGGACTTTCCCTCCTTCCATACAACCTTCAACACCAATTTAGTTGGTTTATGAAGCACTGATCTAAGATTTAGTGATGATTGGTATTAACAAAGTGCCGTAAACATTGCAGTTCATGGGCTTCTATGTGGAATTCTTAAAACAAGAAAATTGAGCATTCACCACCAAAAAAGAAAGGAAAATCAATATAAAATTGTCTTCATATACAGCTCTACTATAATATTGTTGATTGATTTATATTTATTTTTAAAAAATCACATGAAGTGCCTTGTCCACTTGTTCCTTGGTTAATAGTTTTGCACAAGCTCTTGAGTAGTTATGAAATTGCCTTTTTTTTTTAAGCTTTGTTTTTGTAAGTTTGAAGCCAATAATTAAATAAACTCTGATCAAGTTTTGCTTCCCATCTTTTTAAGTGTCTCAGCAATCAGTATTCAAGAGTCAAAAAAATAAGAGAAAAGATGATCTGAGCAATCATGTGTAGAGTCAGTTTTCAATTATTCTTTGGGTTTGTTGTAACTTTGCAGTAACATGACTTCATATTTGAATCACTTCACAGATACTTTAGACTGGTTTTACATGTCTTAAAAACTAATGCTTGTGCTTTCTGCAGATAGATACAAAAGATATTCTTTTTATATGTGGTGGTGCTTTTGTTGATTTGGAAAAGACTATTTCAGAAAGGTAACACTGATTCATGATGTTAGATATGTGCATCGGTCTTCTCTGAAAACTCTGGTGTTTGTACCATAGAGGAGTTTGAGGAAGGACTGATTTTTCAATATTCAACAGACGGCATGATTCTTCAATAGGATTTGGTGCCCCTGTACGTGCAAACATGAGCACTGGTGGGTTGACCAATCTTGTAGTGACATCATCCTTACTGGAATCAGTAAGTATTCATTTTAAACTTTTACCTATGTTTTTTATTTCATTTCTAGAAGTGTACAAATCTTTTTTTTCCCATGCTTTAACAAAGCATGAGCATTTCTTCTCTTACATATCTCAATACATTTAACATGGAAGAAATATATTATTTTTGTAGGTTGAAAGTAGTGATCTTGTAGCATATGGTCTCATCCCAGAATTCATTGGACGCTTTCCAATTTTAGTTAGTTTGTCAGCTCTAAATGAAGACCAACTTTTTCAGGTAACTTCCAATCTGGACAGCATCTTCTGTAAATGCAGTGCTCACCTAAGCTGGGTTCTAGCTTTCATTTAAAACTTTATTTTTGTACTAATTGATAGAGTTAAATGAATATCTAATCAAACTTAAAATGGTATTTTTTTCATTCACTCACAATTTGATGCTGGCATTCGAAGCTGTTGGTGTGAAGCTATTCACTTAATTTAACCTGATATGACTTCAGGTGCTAACAGAGCCAAAGAATGCTCTTGGCAAACAATATAAGAAACTGTTTAGCATGAACAATGTAAGTGTGTCCCATTTATGTAGACGGTTTAGCATTCATTCTATGTTCCTCTAAAATAAGCTGCTTCTTACCTTGGCTTTCATCGTATCATCCTCCAGGTTAAACTGCATTTCACAAAGGCTGCTCTTAGGTTAATTGCAAAAAAAGCAATGGAAAAAAATACAGGTGCACGAGGCTTAAGAGCTATTTTAGAAAGTATTCTTACTGAAGCTATGTATGAGGTATGTTTGTTCGCTAATATTAATATTTCTTTCTCTTTTCTCTTTTGTTTCTAAAATTTTACCTTGTTAAGCAGTAATTAAAACAATTGCTTTAAAGTGCTCCACAACGTACATTCCAATTGACTTAAACCTCTAAGAAGCTTATAGTTAAGAGTTTGAATGTGCAGGAGACTCCTGAAATTATTTTTGAACCTTTGATCATAACTCCTCAACTTCAAATTGAGCTTGGGTTTGATGCCTTTAGAACATGTTTGAATCTAAAATAATAGCAGAGAGCTGAAAATTTGGTGTAAAAATTAGTTACCCTTTAAAATATATTTGCAGTTTAGTCTATGCATGTGACACCAAGTGGATATTTATATTTTCCCTTCCCATAGGCATCAAACATTGTTGAGCAAGTATGACCTGATGGTCTGCAAGTCTGTCTGAATCAATAATTCGGCCTGGTTTTACCAGCTTTGGCTGAATCTGAAAAGTGGGCAGAGGTTGAACTGCATGCACTTTCAAGATCGTAGACCTGACAGAGCTAACACAGGTTGGATCAAATCCTACCTTGGATGTAATGAGGTCAGGTAGACGTAAGCAGAACTTGATATCAGAACCATTGGATTTACTCCTATTCCACATTCAATTTCAGTTCCCAAGCTGATGCTTTCTCTTGGCCTACAAAATTTTTCCCTGCCTGACCTGATAAGCAGGCCTGTTCTGGACCCTTATCCATTTCAAAAATTTTAAACCATGTTGGATTTTGTTTGGGCCCATGCATATTTATAATGATATATTTGTTTTCTTCATCTTGTGCTACTAGAGAGGAACAAGAAAAGCTAACCATCTAGGTCAAATTTCTGCACTAGCAGTGCTATGGCAGCCTATGCCTCTCCAAATACATTTGAAGCCTTTTTGCATGCCCACACTGATTTCATGCATTTTAACCATTCTTACGATCTCCAATTCAGTAAAAAAAATTTTAAAAGATCATAAATATATGTAACTGGTTGATCCTGTTAAATTCTGGGGAAGTATTTTAATTTATGGGGGTCTTCGTTTTCCATAATTGACATGAAATTAAAAATTTATTGGTGCCCTTGGTGGTACTCCATTTTCTTGATGCACATTTTTTGCCAGATTCCAGACATGAAGACAGGAAATGAGCGAGTAGATGGAGTTGTGGTGGATGAGGAGGCCATTGGTTCTCTTGACAGACCAGGATGTGGAGCTAAAATTCTTCAAGGAGATGGTGCATTAGAACACTACCTTTTACAAAATAAGGTGAAGGAACCACCCCACCCCCCTCTCTTTCCCCTTTTCTTTTTGAGATTTTGGAGGAGATAATCCCCACCTTTTATACCCTATACCAACCACACCCATAGGAGCCCGACTCCATCGGGAATTGAACCCTCGCCCCTTACCTAAGTAGCAAGGCATGATACAATCCAAGTGCTTGGATGCATGAACCTTTATAGGCCATTTAGTAATGTTCATGTTTTGAAGTTTAAACAATAGGAGTAACCAAAAGCTGATTTTCTCTTTCTTAATATATGGAGAAAACTAGTGTTTCAAGAAGGCTATCATTATTTTCGAAGCCATATTATGCATCAAGTGCATGCAAATGACTCATTGGTTCAAGTGAAGATTTACTAAAGTGAATGAACCTCTCACCATTAGGCACAAATTAACTTCCTGACACGTCCTTAATTTTGGAAAAAGAAAAAACACACTTCCTTATCACCAGCCTCCAAGCTTATACCATTCTACCGCTGCTAAAACATATTCCTTCAATCTTGTTTTTCTAGAGAAAATGTTTTATCTCTTCAGTTTGTAACATAGAGTGGTGACTGCAGGCAGACACTAACCAATTGGAGGGTGACTTGGAGGGAGAAACTGAGCTTGCATCCAGAGCCTTCAGCTTGTGATTTTTTGATCAACTTCATTAACCTGAAACGCCTCAGTTTCGCTTGTTTTGATGTAATTATCATTGCTGTAAACAAACATTCCTTTTTAACAAATCCTTGTATACGAACATTGCTTTTCAACAAGCAATGTTATGCTAATTTAATGTACATGTACCATTTCTCAAAAGCTTTGCACTCTATTGCTCAAATCATCTCTCTCTCTCTCTCTCTCTCTCTCTCTCTCTCTCTCTCTCTCTCTTTCTGCCATATTTTCAATTCAGAAAAAAAAAAAACATCACATGCAACAAGCACATCAGTCTCAACCTCAAAACAGCACTTCTCTTTATGCTTGGCACCATAGGTTTCAACCCTAGTAGCCATCAATTCAACTGTTTGAATGTCGTGTCTGACACCACTTTACTCATATTGCCTTGCCTGACTCATAGCTGTAGTTGATTTAATACTTGGTACAAACTTGTAGATCATTCCTTGATTAAGTTTGTACTAAATTTACAGCAATGCCATTCCATTGAACAAATTGCAGATCGATCCCTATATGCACCTTCAATATTTATCAAGAACTTCTGAGCTTTTCTTGTTTTGCTGAGGTAGACTATTCAAATCTTCATTGGTGGAGCCATTTAACCATGAATATAAATAGAACAGTATTTAGTGGGTTCCAACTGATCTGGTTGGTAAATGATCTAAGTTCAAATCCTGCCTGAACCAGTGTGGTTGGAGTGTTTGGTTGGAGGGTGGTTGAGTTTAACCCTCTCCTATTTCAGAAAAAACAATATCTAGCTCACAGTTAGGCTGTTCATTCGAACAAAACAATCAAAGACCCCATTGCATTTCAGCCTTCTTAAAATTTAGTATATGGCGTATGATCACAACATAATTTGATTTAGGAAGAGGCAGAACAAAACAATTGATCAGTTACAACTATATCTGCAGTGTTCTCAGAGTACATGGTTATAATAGATGTACCATCATCTGACCTCATTTTCTTTACAAACCTAGTAACTAGGAGAATGCATCAAAACCAAATAACAAGAAAGCTTTAACTTCCCTTAAGTGCGTCGTTGCACTTCGAGGCCCTACTTTCCCTTTGCAATGAGCTCCTGAGCCATGGATGTGTTTGGGAGGGCTGGAATCGCTCCTTTCTGGGTGGTGCAGATTGCTCCGCAGGCATTGGAAAATTTAAGCACCTCCTTCAGCTTTTCTTCATTCTACAGGTACAACGCAATAGTTACTGTGAATAATGACAATGATGCTAAAAGATTATATACTATTTATTACAGTAAAGAAGCTGATTACAGAGGGAAGAAGAAAGTACATGGAAGAGGGAGTCGTCTTTGGCAATGGAAACCAGAAGGGAACCAACAAAAGCATCGCCTGCGCCTGTAGTGTCCACTGTGTTCACCAAAAACCCAGGTATCTGTCCTTTGAAATTCTACACATTTACAAATAAAAAAACAACAAAGGGAGAAAGTCAGAACCCACTAAGTTGAAGATATAAAATTTAGACACTTTTTTGAAACATATGCTACCTACAATTCCAAGCATGTATAACTTTTTCCTTTTATTAAAAAATTACTTCAACAAATACCAATAGGATGTTAAGGACAATATACCTTAGTGAAGTACCTGCATCCCTTCTCACCATCTGTGACAATAAGCATCTTCAACCCATCATACCACAGCTTCATAACAACATCCTCGCTCTCTGGATCTCCTTGTGTCAGGAAAGCCACCTCATCATCACTAACCTGCCACAACAAAATAACCAAAGTTTAAAATTGAAAACCAACTTCGTACCTCATCATCTGGATGCATTTCAAGCAACATGAAATCTTGGATGATTGCATTTAGTAACATAAGACACCACTACAAACCAACTTGCAATCCATATATCATGGGATGCCACCTTCCGTCTTTGCTAGAAATTCAGCTTTGTCTTGGCTAGCAAGACAAGAGTGGCCATGACACGCTCGGCCAGAGCATACAAGTGAGGCTTCCCAACAAAATATCACCAAATTAAATTTGTTAATTTTTTTACATACAATGACTAATATATTTACTACCTTGATGAAGTCAGCCTCCTTCCAGATGCTCATAATTCCATCTCGAGCTGCTTCCTGAGATGGCCATAAGGGGAGCCTCACGTTGGGGTCGTAGGACAAGAGGATGCCAGCCTCCTTCGCAGCACGCATGGCGGCAAGATGAGCAGATCGGCAGGGCTCAGCTATGAGACTAATGGAGCCATAGTGGAAGATCTTGGCGCTGCGAATGAGGGAAAGCTTGAG
Organism: Phoenix dactylifera; assembly: GCF_009389715.1. NCBI lineage: Eukaryota > Viridiplantae > Streptophyta > Magnoliopsida > Arecales > Arecaceae > Phoenix > Phoenix dactylifera. The sequence continues at coordinate 39,095,440 of NC_052392.1, read as the reverse complement.
TTCCTTCTCAGTCAGGAGCATGTCTGCACTGGGGTTGCGGTAGAACATGAACTCCCGCTCGCCATTACTCTTCAGAGTCACAAAGGCCAGGGCGGTGCGAGCATGGGGGTCGAAGAGACAACCATCAGTGTCCACCCCACTTTTCTTCAGTATGTCAACTAGCATGTGTCCAAACTCATCATCACCAAACTGCAGGGATGGAAGAAAAGTGTTAGAGAACCAAACATATGAATCACTTGGCACTGGTGGAAACAGAAATGAATAGCAGATAAGCATCTCTTTTCTACCAACGTTTCTACTACTCATTGCTACATAACATTGTCACTTTCATCAATAGTAGCATCAGTAGAAGTCTAAATTTTCTGAAAAAAAATTAATTATTAGTTTGCAAATTGAGAACATTTGGCAGATTCTATTCAAAATTCTCTCTTCATGTGATAAAGAGCAGAACGTGCTGAGTTCTGGGTCTTAGCATTGGAATACATTTCTAGTCACTATTCTCTTCTACTGCTGCACCAATTATTCACTTTATTCACCCAGATCTTTAAAACGATGTAAGTGACAAATGACTTGATCCACAAACTTGCAGTAGTTGCCAGGAGATTAGGCACACAATACCAACACAATTTAGTAATATAATACATTGATGAGAAATATGAACAAGCACAATAAAAGTAAATGTTAGAAGCATCCTTTTTTTAGGTAAATTAGATGTGTACTCTAGTATCGAACTGCAATAGGTATTTACTGACTCATGATATGTTTCAAAGATAATAGTATCAGAACATGTATATATTCAGGTGTGAGAGCAGAGGCCACAGATTTCTCCACTACCCTCTCCCTTTTCACTACCTAGCAACACTGAGCTGCATGGAGTATATGTAATGGATAAGGTGATTGGAAATTGAAAAACATGGCCTAAGGCAATGTTTGTTCAATTATCCTATCCTTTGTGATCTACCAAATAGCTGGGAATTAGTAAAGAAGGTGAAGAGAGGAGCTCGAGGAATTGGGGAAGAAGCCTTATTTCCCTCTCCCTATTTTTTGAGTTATCCAACTAAATGTGGTTCAGAAAATGAGCCACTACATCTGCATGTACCATCACACAATGCTTCTACAATGCCCCGGTTGTTAGATATGAAAACCAAGGGCTATTATTTATTATTTTCACCGTATGTTATATTGACATTTTTACTGTTCATTAAACTTAAATAATTTCCATTGAATTTTACAGGAACAAAGTCCAGCTATTGGGCTTGTGTGGGCAAATTTATAGCTGTTGAAACAACAAATTATAGTTTCAAAGTGAGACATCTATTTATTTGGATCTCCGTGTCTTGATCTAAACAGGTGATTTCTTATCCAGTATCTAGAAAATCTCAAGATTGCTTTTCCAGTATCTAGAAAATCTATATTGTGGCTCGCAAGCCTTGTTAAGTCAGCTGAAGAACAAAGAAAAGGAAGGGGGAGAAAGAGAAACTGCCACCTTATTGTCCTCAACAGATGTCCATGATCATCATGACTCCTAATTATTTTTCCGACTCATTCAGGTATAGGGCCCCTACATGCATCAAATCAAAGTCGTCACATGAAAACAAACATGTATTTACGCTATAGACTGGGGATCTCCATCTACTTTTGCATGGTCTATTGGTCTTTGCTTATGATGAGCATGACATGGTTTAATGTTGCTTTCAATTTTTATTCCATTTTGACAATGGTGGCATTGTGTTAGTTTTGAATTATTTTAGTAAGAAACAGATTACAAACTTGGATGGCCAAATTAACAGCCGCTGCAATCCAATAGCCTGGCAATGACGACACACTGGCTTGTTTTTTTTTTTTGGTGGACTCACATTGGATATAGCCCATAAAACCAAAAAAAAGTATAGAATACAAGAAAGGAGGAACAGACACATAGTTCTTCCATACAAAACTATCGGAATAATGAGCCGCATAAGATGCTATCCAGTCTGCAGCACTATTCCCTTCTCTGTAGACATGTGCACATGATGGTTGAAATCAGGTACGAAAATTTATTATTAAGGGCATGCAGCTAGCCGGTATGACCAAATGAAAATGCCGATCAACCATACCGAGTCCAACTTGTATTTGACGCGAAGGTCAGCTTATAAAAATGTTGCCAGGTGTTAGTCTACTTATGCCCACTAGTAGGCATGAGATGCACATCATTTGAATGGTATCGTATCTTAATTATATTGCCTAATGTTTAATAACTTATGTGATTGCATTTCATTTTAATATATAATGAAATTCTCTCTCTCTATATGTATAGATATAAACTGCAAGAAGCAATGGACCCCACACCAAGAGTTAATAATTCCTCGTGGTTCCGGCGGGTTGTTACTATCCTAATGCTTTAATTATTTAATATAAGAAATATAGTCAACGCACCGAACTTTTTCTTGGCGTTAGTGGGAACCACGGAAGGTGCCGTTCCTAGCCGTCCGTCTGATAGGTTTACCGCCATGAAATGAAAGGGCCCACCTCACCGAATCAATTCGCGCGCCCGCGCTCGCATGACGTGACTTCCGCCGGCTCTCCGATGAAAACGTTTGCCCTCCGGCAATGGCTTCCGTCACCTCCGATCTAGATCGGACGAGCCAGAACAACTCCGATCGTGACTTCCGACCGGCTCTCGGATGAAAACCCACGCCATACGTTTGCCCTCCGGCGAAGGCTTCCGTCACCTCCTATCTAGATCGGACGGTCCAGAACAGCTCCGATCTCGACATCAGCGCGACTTCCCGGAACCCAGGGAGGCAGGGACAGACCGACGAGTCACGAGCTCCGGTCAGGGATCTCGTATCCCCACCGCCGGTGACCGCATATAAAGAGAGTAAGAGAGAGAAGCGTGCGTGCGTGCGGGTGTTGGTGGAGTGGAGCCAGATCAGATCTTTATGTGGGGAGGGACGTTTACCTTGCCGACGAAGGCGGAGCTGCCGCCGAGCTTGGTGATGGCGACGGCGACATTGGCCGGAGCGCCGCCGGGAGCCTTCACGAACCCGCCGGAATCCGCCAGCGACATCCCGGCGACGTCCGGCACGAAGTCGATCAGCATCTCCCCAAACGAGACCACCAACGGCGCCCCCTCCGATCTGTTCGCCATCTCCTTCCTACTCGATCTCAATCTCAAACAAGGCCACAACAAATGGAGAGAACTTCAAACAACACCAAAAAGAGAAAATAGGTGAAGAGAGGAAGGAAGGAGAGATGACGGGGATGACAGGGATGGAAACAGGGGTACTAGTTAGAAAAGATTTACAATAAAAAAATAAAATAATAATAATATTTTTTTTAAAAAAAATATTGATTTGTAATTAGACTTGTTAAATTATTCAACAAACTGAATAATCTAATAACTGATTTAAAAAATATTTATATCTTCAATGTGCAACTATATAAGTTCTATATTTTAATATAAATCTTTTTTTTTTTTTACAATCAGAATAAAAAAGGATGGATCAAAAAGAGGTTCGGGATGAAATCAGAGTGGATCTGCGGTAAAGCGGAGCCTCCGGGGGTATGGCGGCTAAAATAGATCAACGTCTTTCATGCAGTGCCAAATGTTGCAAAATTATTCTAAAGTTTGAGACGAGAATTCATCAATTTTTCTGAATATGAATGCTTTCAGCTGAAGAAAGTTGGTAAAATTTTTTTATAAAATAACGTAGATAGATTACTTTTCTATCCTTCTAGGATGATTCTCATATTTCATGAGTCGCCACGCGGGCTTCTGCAACTGATTTGCCTATATTCGCTGCAAAATTTGGCAGATAATTCCTTGTTTAACTATATGTTTTTATGGAAAGTAGATTCTAAGGTATTGATCGAGGGATTAGGAGAAGATTATGGTACATTCTTTTCCTCACGCTTTCGGGTTGGCTCTTGGGGTGGGGTCCAATCTTGCGGTAACGGCATTTGCGGCGGCGATTTGCTGTCCCGGCTTGAACAGCAAAGGGTGCTTCCTTGTCTAGCCTTCGATATCAAGGCCGATGCTCCGTACGATCAGGATTGCAGGGTGGAGGATTTATTTAAGGGTGTTCCCGCCGTGTATTACGAGCTTTGGAAACAAGCCCTTTTGCACGTGAGGTGTTTGGTTCGGGGCGACGCGATCGAGATCTTTGTACTGCCGCTCGGTGGTCCCATTGGTTCTACTCATGTTTATATAAATAAATATTTTTTATGAAACCCAAGTTTATATGTTTATATATATAGTTTTTATTATAAAAGATTATTTGTTTACTCAACTTCTACAACAATTATTCTTGTACATAATATTTCATGATATTAACTTATATTATCAAGAGTAACTAGGGGTTTAATATTTATCTCATACTCATGATTCTTTTGATAATTTCATACATTCCAAGAAGTTAATGTGAAGCGTAATAGGCATAGCTAGCATAGTTACAATATGTAAAAAATAATAATAAAAATTCTCAAACTATTTATAGTTACAATATGTATGTATATGTGTATATGCATACATATGCATGCATATATGCCTCCCAACTCCACTTCTCAAGCAGCCTCCGCCAACTTGATTATATTAATTAACCAACATGGAATGGCTTGGTGTTTGACATTTTTTGTAAAACCAATATGTTTCTTAGCCATTTTGGGATTAATTTATTTAAGCCAATGGTGCCCTAAAGAGAGGACCAGTTTAGATGTTCAAAATACTTCTCTTGTTGTCTCTGTAAAATATTAGTTTAGAAGATCAAATGGCATGTCATAATCTTCTTATGAGAGTGATAGACATAATAACATACTCACTTACATGGATGCAACAAATTGATACTTCCAGCATATACAATTAGAAATACGCGAGAAGACTTTCGATTAGGACACAATCTCTCTAACCATCATTTTTATCTTGCTCTGGCCATGTTTTTGCATTGGTGATCAGTTGATACTACAATGCAATACAACATTATATCTCCATTTTATTCATGTAGACATAAAGATAAGATTACATAGATTTACTTCAAAGCCTAAGCTTGAACAAGTGAAACAACCAACCATTAGTTAACACTGTGGCAATCTAGCCTGATCTCTCCTTCATCATCTTCCTTAACATCAAGCAAACCCATGTTGACCATTGCCTGCTGAAAATTGAAGAAGAACATGGCTTGATTCATAGCAAAAGCATTGACGATACGTCGCGTTTGGCGGTCTGCGAACAATGACTGGTCAGAGAACAGCAGGCCCATTCCCCTCCGCAGTGCATTAAAATAGGCATTGTCAAATGAGTTCCTCGTCGGATCAAGAGGCATTGATGCATTATCTCCTTGGCTGCATGTTCTTGACATCGTCTTCGCAAAATTTGAATCTAAGTTTGGATCAACATCATGGGTGGAGTCGAAGTGGCTAAGCCGGTGCTTGAACGAGGAGCACCTTGCTGCACCCAGAGTGTGAGCACCTACAACAACAGAGGCAGGCAATATTTGAAGCTATTATCAATTCAATGACTAAGAGGCATGCATGCTTTCTCTTGAATGGTCCAGTAGTGGCTGCTACAGTCTAATACAAAAGCCAATCAATAAGAGACTTCCAAAGTGACTATGGTATGCTGTACCATCTTATTATGGGAATGATTTAACCCTTAGCAGCAGTCTAACTCTGAATTTATGTTTTAAGAACATTAAAAAAAATGAGGGATATTTTAGTTTTCATTTAATTTTTATTGTATATTGTTCTTTTGTATGCAAAAATAGAATTCTTTAGGAACAGATTGATGTTTTAAGGGAATCTAAAATGAAAATATGAGAAGAGAAGGAAAAGGATCATAAAGTTTCACCAAAGTATAAACTACCATTTCTCTGAATTTATGGCTTATATATACCTTTCAAGGCCAATCCAAACACAGTTTAATATTTTGACAAATATCATGACTTTGAAGTGCATTTAAAGACTGAATTTCTGATTTAACGCACATCCTAGGCAAGAATTCCTCTATTCGATTTCCTCCTAAAAGATTTTGACCTTTTCTTCAGTCCATATGCAATTTAGTTTCACTACTGATGATGCAATTGAACAGTTGAAAAACATATAATATATACCAGATAAGGCCACAAGCTCCCGAACGCTAAATCCATGCTGACCAAACATCTTGACAAGAGCTGTGGTGTTTAATGTTGGTGCAGGCAGGTTGATGGTGTCCTCTATTTTGGATCTTCTCCCATCCTTTCTTCCTTTGGGTATATCATACACAGGACCTCCAGACTAGAAACCAACAATGATATCAAAGATAAAGGTCAAAAACAGACAGATCAGTACAAAATAAATAAATAAAAAAACAGGACTATGGCATGAAACTAACATCTGATTACTTGTTGAAAACTACATAATGATAAGGCAAAGGTCATGAAGAACAGATTAGGTAAAACTTAGGTTATGCTACACTACATTGTATCAGTGCTCACTACTAGTTGGAATCAATCAATACAGAAGAAATATTTGTCATACAAAGAAAACTGCATCTCTGGCTGCTAGTGCAAGGATATCAGCACATGAAACAACTCCAGGGCACTGATTCTCAATCATTTGCTTGGCTTGGTCAATGATCTCGTAGCCACGTAAACTTAGGTTTGCAGGAGAGTCTTTCTCTGCTGTGTTATCCTTCGTAGAATCAATAAGAACTGATCCATCACATCCCTACATCCAGATGAAGAGAAATCTTTAGAACAAACAGTTCGAGTAAATAACATCCAGCGAAGATCTCATGATCACTGGCCTACTTTCAATTTGTCAAGAATTCAGACTGTTCCAGTCTTTCCTACTCATTTAATTTTTTTTCTATGTAGTATTTGTTTCTGGAAGCAGGTTGACAAGGCGAGTCGACATCCATTAGTGAATCAAGGATTCAATTTATTATACAATACATAGATTTTTTTTGGCAAGTCTCCTGAGTTGGGTGCATTATGACCTAAGAAGTATGCATGTTCACATGAGAAACTAAATAGGATAAAACAAACCTGGATAAAACAGTCATGGAAGTGCATTCTCAGGAGTCCAGCAGCCAGAGTAGGATCCTGACTTAGAGCTTGATTCACAACATTTTTAACAATTGGCTCTACAAGAGGACAGCTCAGAGCATAATAATTCATGGATAGAGCATCTACACCAAGCCTAACTCCACTCATTAGGACCTCAATTAACATTAACAGCTTCACCACTTGAGAAGGAACCATCTTCAATATTTTGAATTCCTCAAAGGATGCAGAAAAGTGGGAGGTGGCAAAAAGGATGCAATACTATCTTGGCTCGTTTAGGAGTCAGAGACCATGAGATGGAGGAACTTGAAGAACAATTGCGATTGCAGCGACTGGAGAGGGAGGCAGGTGTATATATATAATTGTATTAGGGTTGTACTAGGACTAGAATATTCTTCTGATGAAAAGAAGCAACTTATATAACCACTAGAGCTTAATGCCACCAGGGAAGAATAGGATAACCATCTTCTAACAGAAGTCAAAGGGGTTTCTAGAACTGCATAACTTGTCATGCAACTAGAATATGTGTCCTCTTTGATCAAGCTTTTGCGCGCACTTGCACGAGAGGTGACACAGGATGCCTATGTGCATTCCCATTTCACCAGCCACAACACGTGTTTGATCACAATCTGGCCCCAAAACAAGGCATTTTCGAGGCACCGAAGTGCAGTAATGGCCACCAACAAGGTCACCAAACGCCTGATGAGCAACTCTAGATTACGGAAAAGCTAAAAAGGCTTTCATGTGAAGAACTTTGTTAAAGAGAATTGGTCATATGGATTGATTGGGTGAGGCACAGGTCAACGGAAGTTGGAATGCTGCAGCTGGTTTCCATTTTCAAATCCCATCTCCCCTGTAATTGTCATCATCCTCAAAGGAAGTGGATCACTTCTTTTATAAAGTTGGATAAATCCGCGTGAACTCCACATGCTTACAGGAGGCCATTCGGGTATTGGAATTGAAGCAAGAAAAGTAGTGATGGCCGACCAAAAAGCATGATTGGCCGCAAGATAGATATGTCATGGAGGGCTTGAGCTAATTATTCTAAATTACAGATTTCACTGAAATATCTAAATAAGATACTTATATAATAACGATTTATTGTCTTAAATCGGTCTTAGTGGGATAAGCTACAAATCTAATTAAAGAGGGCACTAGAGCCTGATGGAAATGCTGTTTTTGGAGGCATGGCAACGTTGCACCCATATATCAGAGCCTAGATATTGATGATGCTTTCTTCCTCTGAACTTATCCAGCTTTCCACAAAGCTATTGAGGCATAGCCACCACACCACCACTCATGCCCAAAATGGATTGCCCAGCATTCAACGCATTGCAGAATTGCAGGCTAGAATTGCAGCATTGTGATGTCTTCTGACCAAGACACGCAGCAATGCACCAAGGAAGGGAGTATAATTAATTCCAAAGTTTATTGTGACTGAGAACATCCAGTCTGATAGAGAGGTTAAATGTGGATCGAACTCGATATTGTCAGCTTTGAATCTCTTTGCCAAGTAACCGTTGCTGCTGTGGATGACGCAATATTGTAGTCAGACGGGAAGTGGACAACTTTGGCCATGCAAACATGCAAGCGAACAGGCTTCCAAATCCAAATGGGTGGTCTCCTGATGAATCTAGAACAAGACAAGAGATCACAACAACGCAGACATTACTTGAGCGACAATATCTTTGTAGGATTGGTCAGACCGCTGACTTCTTTATGAAGCCGCTGCTAGTTTCCCGGGTTTAACCTCCTGCCTCGGAAACTAACAGTAGATTGAGTAAATTTTTCTTTCTCGTTCTTTCCATCTCTCTTCGAGAAGTATAAGGATGGTTTACTCCCCTTTTTTTTTTCTTAATTATATAAAAGAAGAGCAACGTTGCGGTTTTTTTTTCCCTTCTTTCCCTTTTTTTTTTCTCCCTCTCCCTCTTTCCTTTCTTCTCCTTCTCTTCCCTCTCCCTCTACCCCCTCTTTTTCCCTTCCCTCTTCATCTCTCTCTTTGGTTTGCTCTCCTTCCGCGTGTTCTTTCTTTTCTCCTCTGTCTCCGTTGCTCCTTGCCTCGGCCCTCCACGGACAGTAAAAAAAAAAAAGGAAAAAAAATGTCCCCTTCTTTTCTCTCTCTCTCTCTCTCTCTCTCTCTCTCTCTCTCTCTCCCCCTCTCCTGCCTCAGCCTTTCACGCACAGAAAACAGAGAAAATAATTTTTTTGCTTCGAATAAATTTTTTCTCAGGATTGTTTTTAGGAAATCAGAGCATGAATTTTGTTTTTTCGAAAGCAAAATAGCACTATTTTTTTAATATAAATTTATGTCCGTATTTATTTAAAATAAATATTAATATAAATTTTATATCTGATTCATATCTATTTTTATATTTATATTTGTTAGATAAAATAAATATGAACATGGATACACATACATACATACATACATATATATACATATATACATATATATACATATATACATATATACATATATATCTATATACATATATACATATATATCTATATATATACATATATACATATATATATATATATATACATATATATATATATATATATATATATATATATATCTATATATATACATATATATATATATATATATATATATATATATGATCCGTTCCGATTTCGGTCGTAGTTTGGGAGAAAAGAAACTATAAAAGAAATCTCACAATAACTGGTACGAGATTCTAGTTTTATTAAGCCCTAGCCCTTGCAGTCGCAGGGAATAACAGTATTTTCATCATGCCGGTCATCCTTTAAAGCAATTTAACATAATTTGTACAAACTACAATATATTTTACTAAAATATGTATAGGATGACAAGGCAGGAGAAAAAGACATCCTGTCAGAAATAAAGAGCATCTCTAAAGCTGATTTGGCACCGCAAATATTAGATTAACTAGCGGTCATATACCTGCAGAAATGGACGTCTGCAGCCAAATTGTACAAATAATATTGTAAGCTCCATGAAAAGGCAGAAGATAACGAAATACACAACAAAAATGGACGTGCTTAGGCAGGATGCGATTGGGTCTGCATGCATCGAAAACAAGATTCTACAATAATGGCTGGCAAATTATACACATATGATGCATTTAAATAATGGTATTTGATCTGTCATAAATTCAAATAGTTGAAGATACAAAACTTAGATACCAACAAAAACAGCCATATTGTTTAAAATTCTACATGGGAGCACATAATGAGGTAATCCCACAACAATGTCACCATTAAACAAAAAAATACAGAAAGAATATTATGGAAACTTTAAAGCAATTTTCAGGAATAAACCAATAAGGAATTGTCACACAAACATGTCTGTATCAAAGGATATAAGCAACTTGATCTATCAACCACGAGAAAACATCTTAAGGTGTCCAGGGACCTTCTGATGATTCCATTGTCAAGAATTTCAAGGCCATGAGTATCTGACAATAGCACTCTCCCAAAAGGGGACGAAACCCAATTTAGTTGTTAAGTTTGAATTATATCCACCACCAAAGTCTTAACTCACCCATAAGGTAATGGAACCCAACTTTAGTTGTTACATTTGAAATATATCCACCACCAGCTTCTTGAATCAACGTCCCGTTTTTGCTCGTTTCATCCCTGTGCTGTTGAAAGGGGATGCGCTGGGGCTCATATGAGGGCTCTCTTCTCTTAAAGTACCATTCAGTATGGCCAATTCCCTCAACTGTTGCTTCTTGTAGTAGTCCATAGATTCATCCTGAAACAAGACCAATATAAGTAGCCTAGCACGAAAGAGAGAGAGAGAGAGAGAGAGAGAGAGAGAGGTGCACTGTTACATACGACTGGCTTCAAAAGATCATCAAGTATTGCCACCGCTTGGTTTAATCGTGCATCAATTATGTCCGCTGGCAACTCAGCCTCCACAAGCACATGTAATGGCTCGTTTAAGTGCTCGTATCCAGGCTTGTCTCTTAGTTTTTCTTCCTGTAGGAAAATAAAATTGCAGGTCTAGATAGAAATTAACAGTTGAGATTCTACTCCAAACTTGATAGTTTTGTAAATAAATATAATAGAATTTAGCTTGAAGTCAATGTAAAACATATAAAGAACAGCGAATGCTTAATAGCTAGATCTAGTTTACATAATGCCAACACTATTCCTAAGTTTGCACGAGTCCTTTTTCAGCTGTTCATGGTTGACATAGATTGCACCATCATAAAACACCACTGATAATATTAATGCATATCATATGAATGCAAGGAAAGAATGGTATAGAAAAATAGCCCATCCAATACAGCCCACAGGGGAGACAAGCCCGCATATCAAAGCAGTTCTCTTTAACTGCTTGGTACAGAACATAATGAAAAAAACAAAGAAATCAGGCTTCATCATTAATTAAATCAGAAATTATGAGTCTTAATAATGGAAAGAAGGAGCCCTATCTAATATTATAGTTTCCAAAGACTTTGATAGGAGATATATAAATACAAAAAAAAAAAACATACTCCAGAGTCCATACATTCTCCGTGAAGACTACCGGACCTAAATTTTTTCATCAACAAAGACTGCAGGACCTTAATTTGGCCATGACAAGAACATAGAACTTCATATGAATATGAAACTTCATATAATAAATAACATCATCTTGAGTAACAAATACCAACATAAGACTTATAATCTACTAAGAATTCCAAAGAAACTATAATTTGATATATCTCATCTAAGTGTCTTGAGAATTTAATCCATGACCTAGCTAATCCTTTTTCTTATTTTTTTGAGTAAAGAATTGAGCAGAGGCCAATCCAATTTATTAAGCAAAACCTAGCAAAAAACTTCAAGCTGTTCCTTGGCTAACAGCAAAGAGATTACAAAGCAATACAAAAAGCTTACATTAACAGATTCAGGGCATGGGAAACAAACCTTAATTTCCTACCATGAGCACCCTAAACTTAAATATTATGCATAGAACCTTTTCCTCATATTTCTCTTCAAAAAAAATTATCTTCAAAACCGAACGAACTTATTAAAGCTAAGAAAAGATGCCTATTTCTTGATCATTTTAGTGCCAAAAAACCCAAATCTTTTTTTTTTCACATTCCGAAGATATATGGTTAATGTTAATGAAGTATATATTTCTCATAAGTTAGATCTATCGTCCATAAGTATATTCACACTTAAAAATGAACTAAAATTGGCACTATCTAATCAAATTTATTTAATGAAATTGAAAACTTACCTAAAATGACACCAAAACATATGAAACAATGGTCTTGAAATGATATTAATATCGATATTATGAAGAAAAATAGCAAATAATCAGTTTAAGTGCCCATGAACTACCAAAACTACTTGTCATTTTCAGCCAAAATTGTTTGTAACCCCCAAAAAATCTGCCAATTTTGGATCATTTTGGGTGGAAACTGATCCATTTTGGTCAAAGCTTTCCTCAATTGCCGCTGACCTCAAGAACAACATAAGATGTCTATAATTGTAATTACCTAGATCGTCACTGATCCAGTTGGTCATATCCCTACTTCATTGTTTCCTGTATCTATTCACATGATCTCCTTCTCCAATGTCTCCAGACTCCAGCCCTCTCCAATGTGTTCATCTCCAACACTTCTCTTGCTGTAGCCATCCCCCTCTCATCTTTTGGATCCCCCCCAGCTAGCCTCAAGACCCCACAGCCAGTGCTCAACAGGACAACCTCTTCTCCTAGATTGACTGCTCAACAAGACTTCAACAAACGAGGTTTCTCCCTGCACTGACCATAATAACAGTGATGGCCAAGGGAAGGGCTGGGCAAAGTTATAGATCGGAAGAGAAGAAGCATCTGATCTTTTTTTCGGGTTTCCCCTTTTCTTCATCATCAGTCAGCCCTCAGGTTTGTTTTATTTGACGCAGGTGGTTCGAGCGGTTGAACCACTGAGGTCAATGGTTCAAAACAATCCTGGTTTTACCCTGATCTGACCTGCAGTATCTAATCGGTGACAGGTTGACTGGGTTGACCAAATGTGTCAACCGGATCTCTAAACACTGAGGGGCAGTTCAGGGCAAAACACCTGGGTTAATAAATAATGCCTATTAAATAGTTGATGGATTACATAATCCAAGGCTTTAAGTTTCGATTATTTCACTTATTCCAATCAATTTCAGTAACATTGACTACTTAGGGCCCATTTCAGTAATTTCAGCCAGTTTCAGCTGAAACTGATTGAAATTGATTGCAGATGCTATAAACATGGACTATTTCCCTTTTTATTTGGAATATTTCTTCATTTCTTTAACTATACATGGGTAGTCAATATTGATTTTGGGTCTTTTTTAAAAAAATTTAACTTGAAAAAAGGGCTTATACTTTAATCTGACCCCAATAAATCCAATATTTAGTTTTGATCATTTTTCTGAATAATCAATACTGTATGTGCTTACATGGTTTGTTTATACTGTTATTAAATGAATTTACATCCATCAGATTATCTTAGACACTAAATGATCGTATTGATGACGGTCCATATTTTTGGATGTTACATTGCCCCCTCATATTGAAATAACAGTTTGTGTCTCTGCTTTGATTTCATTTTTTTGCATGAAGACAAGAATCAGATGATCAACAAGTAGAACCAAAATTTCAATCATGACAAGAATGATTCAGCTAATGTATATTTCACACAGGAAAAAAATATATCATTTTATTAACTCACAAAATCAAACAACTAGGAAACTAAATCATTATGAGGTAATATATAGAAATGTAAACCTTAGCTTAAAGAAAGGCGTGACATTAATCTATGCAATTGGAGAAATACTGAAAGCACTGCTTCAAATAGGTATTTTTACTATAGATTTCATGAGGACTGAGACAAGTGGCTGATTATTTTGCAGGAAAAAATTAACGAATTTTGGGCAAGTACCAAATACTTTAAAAAAACCTAGTCTATTGATCTAAAAAAACCCTTAAAAGAAAAGTGAATATCCTAAAAAATTCATTAATTAGATATGTGCCTACAAATGTTATACCCTCTATTTTCAGGCAGTTGGCACACTATGATCCTGTAAATATCAACAAGTGGATCACTTTGTTGTAGAATTAGGTCAGACCACATATATCATGTTCACTTAGTGTCATAACTTCATAAACCATTATGATTACATAACCTAAGGCATGCTCAAGAAGAGCTTGAGCCAGTTTTAACAACATAAAAGATAATAGTCGTCATAGTACCTTTGCAGAATCCTTTACTGAACCCCGCCCACGTATGTAAACCCTACACTGAGTTGAAGTTTCAACTCTTTTCAAGGAGTTTCCTCGTGGTCCCAGCAGACGGCCAACAAAATTGTACTGATTCACAAAAATGCAAATATATTAACTGACATTTAAATGCAAAAAAGTCAACTCAAAAGCTAGATAAGATTAACATACATTTGGAAATTTTTCAATGGGAACATCTAATCTGATGACTTTTTTTACTATTGGGCTGGTAGCAACACCAGCAGCTCCATTCCAACCAACAGGTGATGCCTGAAGGGGTCCCATTCTTTGAAAATACCTGTTGTCCTGAACAGGGTCAGCATAAAACAACTGCTTTAGGCATAATCATTACAGAAAAATGATGAAAATCAACTTCTAGCTACAAGCAGGTCAGTATTATGTATTTTTCAATAACCAAGTGATAAAAATAAGCTGATGATGGACATTTAAGAAAAAAATGTCTTCATTTAACAGCACAGGAATTCAACATTGGTGATGTTTCAAGCTGTACATTTAGGCACGTGTCAAACAATGCATTATCAAAGCAGTTGCTGGTGCAAATTATTGGCTATGCAGAAGACATCAAATGATTGCCATTAAAACCAATATTTTCCACACTTCCCCCATGCTCTCCTTCACCCTCTTCAACATGAAGGCACACATCCCCATATAAAAATAGGAAGGGTAAGAAAAAAAGAAACACATCACTGAAAACCTTTGACTGATTAATTAGAAGATGCATGTGGCATCAAGAAGACAAGCTGGTATAACTGATCTTTAAACATCTTTACCATGTGAATGGGGCTTCTAAATACATACCTGATGTTCAAATGGTACATGAGATCATTAACATAAAAATTTCTGATTATGGGCTATTGATTGGATATTTCAGGTTCAGCAGGAAAATGAAGAATATTTTTTTTATATGCCTACATAAGGTAATAGAGAACAGGACTCAAAATTAAATATTATTTAACAATTTGAGTGGTGAAGATAAAGAAGAATAAAGGAGGGAGAGATTGAGAAAACTTTGACAAGTTTCAATCTTTGGGCCATCGAAACAAAGACACCAACTCCTCTTCTTAAGCTAAGAAAGGATTAACTTTGGAACCTAGAATTAAAAAACAGAACTTTGACTTCTTAATTATCATTCATTCCGTTGCCTCATTGTACTCATGGCCAGGTGCCAATTTTGATCAGCCTTTTGCTTTAGGTTTTTTTTTCTTATGAAACTCGTTGCTTAAAAAAACAGAGAGAACAGGAAAAAGAAAAGGAAACAAGTTGAAGTCACCACATATCCTTTCCGATGGATGTTGACACTCACTAACAACCATAACTATGCTGTCTATATGCCCTGCAGTTGCCAGAGATTATGCAATCATCAGCTTGAAAATAGTGGCTTACGGTAACTGCCATATTTAGATTAAATTCTTTGCCATTGCCATCTTCGTTGATGCTACCTTCTCTCGGGTTGGGTTAGAGGGATTTTTTTTGAGGAACTCAGCTTTTGGATGATGCAATTCTGGATTTAGGCTAGAGTGTCTGGAATTCTCTGAAATACTTGATAGGAGATGGTAAAATTTGTGAGGGCATTTATCTGAGTGGCCACTTGAGCTGGTTCCATCCCAAACAGAGGTTTTATGGAGAGAACTAGATGAAGATTGCAAACTCTCCAGCTAGGTGCAAGATCAATGTCAGGTCTCTGCATGCGTTTGAGGTCCTAAGAATTAGACTTAATAAGGTTTTGGGATTGTGTCTCTAGCTTCCAGATATAAGAATTTTGGATGTTGCAACCAAATGGATAAACAAAGTAACCTGCCTAGAGCTTAGATAATGGGCAAGATACTAGAAATAACATTATAACAGTTCTAGGATTTAAGGAACAGGTTCCATCTTGACCCATGTCCAAATCCATGGAAGTGAATTATTGCTGAAAAGAGGAGAAAGAAAAAAAATATCAAGGAAACTTAAGATCTGAAATTAATTATTAAGCACTAAGATTATCGAAGAATCAAATTCCCACAAATAAGGTCGATTTTTAGATCAAAACTAAATTAAGATAAGCACAGCAAATAAATTCTTGTGCAGCAAATATGATAGCAGGTTGAAAGAGTAAGACTGTAGATTAAGACAAGCAAAAGAATTGCAAAGATGGTTAAGAAAAAGTGAGGACCAAACCTGACCTGAAGTTCTTTACTCTTGCTCTCAAAATATAATCAGTGCATAAAACATCCTTAATGACCAGCCATAGAACTTACTTAAAGCCTTGGCGTGACTTCTTTTAGAAGCAAACTGCCAATTTCTTTTCTCTATAATTTGCTATACTTAAAACTTTATAGAAAGCTATCACCTCTACTGACACCTTTATTAGGACCTATCTGGGATCTACATGGCTCCCTACCAGTCAACAACTGAAAGAAAGAAGAAAGGGACCAAGAGGGAGAAAATTACATATAGAAGTCCTTTAATTCCTAAAGTAACCATACACTTCTTGCATTGACTAGATAAATGAAAGACCTACAAACAGAGTTTTTGCCTGATGATCTGGCCTTCAAATCATGTCTGATCCAACTCTTATAGCCAGTTAAGGCCTAGAATCCCAGTGTAGTGTCTAGCTCCTTATATAAGGTTTTTTCATAGTCCCAAAATCTTCAGAAATGTTCTTTTTCTGTCCCATGCACACATGCATAGCTACTTTAGTTATGTTTGAAGTTTTGATGTAGTTTCTTGCATGCTTCACATTGAACATAAAAAGTCAACCTTTGATTGTGATTGCATCATTAGGTCCAAGGAGGCTTTAATGAGTGAACCCCTTCAGGGGGAATAATCAACTTTTTTAGTGCTAAGACTTGTACCATCAGGCAAATATTCTAAAATTATGCAATTGACTGGGTACCAGGAGAGCTATCCTGAAAAGAAAGAGGGTACCTCCACTAGAAGGGAAGCATGCGTGCTGTGACTGCTAACTAATCCACCATTTGCAATAGCTCTTCCCTGATTCTGTTAATTTCTATAAAAGGTATTAGGTTCAAGGTTTGGACAAGGTGAAAATATAACCTGGCTGAGAGGAGTAAAAAGTCAGGCAGTTCAAGTCATAGCTGCTGCCCAAAACATAACACCCTTCTTTTCATGTCATGGGTGGTCATGATAAAACAGGACATTGCTATCCACTTATTTCTCATTATCATCTTATATGTGATTGCTTTCAGCAACAATGCTACAGAAAGGTTCTGACTTTTAATATTCATTTCTATATTTTGTTCCTGACAACACTTTGCATGGTAAACAAGTTACCTCGTGCTGAAACATAAGTCCCACATCCATGGATGGGAGATGGAGATGTTTTTAAATTGGGGAAATTTAGTTTGGTTTGCACCCAGGACTGAACTGGATTCGCTAGTGGTCATTGGAACTAATGAACTATTCTATTAATATTTTGTACCAGATTCGTCCCTCCAACACTTGCGATTCAATTTGAGGGAAGCATTGCAATTTTGCATCTTCTTGCTGCCTAATAAACCAATACGATCTGCAATAAGAATGAGCCTCTTCTTGAGAGTTCTTATTGAAAAATCCAGCCATACAAAGCTTGATTTTGAGGAACCAACCATTCTAGGTTTCCTTCCAAAAGGATCTTAAAATTAAAGGAGGGAGGCTGGGAGGGGGGAAGAAAGGGGGAGAGAGACGATGGATGGGCACTTCTACGGGCTCCAAATCCAGTGCTGGTAAGCACATAGTTTTTCACCCCCATCAATGCAGTTAAATGAGGATGACTAGGGAAAAAATATCTTTTGATTATGCATTTATACATAAAAAGTAAGCTAGAAGGAAGAACTTAGGAGGAAATAGCCACAAACCAGAAGTCCTATTTTTGGAAGGATTAGCAAATTAGCACATGCAGTGTACATCAGAGGAAAGAATTAAATTATACAGAATGGAATATCAAAATAAAAATAATTTAACATAAAAACAAAAATAATGAATTTTAAATATAAATTAAAACAGATAATAAACAAAAGTATTTAAAAATAAAATCAAAATGGGAAATGGACTGAATCTGTCAAGCATTGTTGTCTTAATGAGTGCCGACCCTCAATTGCCCATGGGTGTTAACTCCCACGCCCCCAAACCAACGACATGTATGCAATTGGCCCATGAGCCAGGCTCCCATGTGCTGCATCAGCACAGCTGTGGTCCCATGCTGGCAGCATGCAGTGCCAACAAAGAAGAATGCATAAGGCCTTAAAAGGCTTTATTCAATTAATTATTTCTGTACGTGAATTGTTAAATGTACTCCTTTCCATTGAAAGGCCTTTTACTTTGCATCTCTCATTACCTATGCAAGAAAATCAAGAAGAACATATATGCAGCAAAAAAGGAGTATACTTTTTTCACCTTAATGGATCATTGTAATCTCGATTTGAAAATAACAGAGGAGAATCATCTATATTTAAGATGGGAAATTGATCTTAATATAGGCGAGGTGTCTATATCTATGCTAAGATGTTAAACCAATTTGTTTGGCATAAGGATATGCATCTATATTCATGGCAAGATGAGATTCTGATGGGTCTTAATTAGGCATCTGTATTTAGGCACTGCATCATTTTTTTTCTAATTTTGGTTCAGGAGAGGAGACTTGAGAATAATTGGGATTTTTTTAAGGGATTTTCTTTTTTGGTCAAGCGTATTTTGGACCAAAAAAACTGAAGGAATCTTGATAAAAGACTCCAAAAAAATCAAAATTCTCTTTTTGCTTTAAATAGTATAGATGAAGACATCAAAAATATTGGAGGGGGAGAGATATCAGTATTGAAACCCTTCCTTTTACATTTTAGATTCTCAAATAAGAAGTCATACTACATTCATTCTCTCTTATGTATTAGTTTCTTTTGGTAAGCCTCTCTTAAGAATTATTATTTGTTCACGAAAAGGAAAATAAAGAGTTAAAAAGGGCAGGACACACTATGGATCCAGCTGGTCCCCCTCATCACCTAGAAACTAAGGGGACTACAATAGCTTCATTTTACATTTTCTTTCCTTGTCATTTTCCTTACACCAACCTTACAAGTTTAGAAATAGGGCAAAGTTTTCTATTATTAGTTGCTTAATAAATGGAGAATTGACGAAGAGTGTCTGCATGTTTCATGGTGCGAGACCTTTAAAACCTAGGTGTGAAGCCCCTAGTTTCATGATGATATGAGGCCACTAGTAGGAATTATTTTTACATAACCATAATCATCTAGCCTTGTCTTAGCTATCTGGAGTTTGCTTAATGGATCCTCATTTGCCAAGCATCCCCATTTCAGGTTATATCTATGTTAAGATTTTTCAAACATAGGTATCAACTATATTTCCTTTCTCTAAGTATTTTCTTCTACTCCAAGTTATTTTGTTATAGTAGTCATTGTTCTACAAGTTTGAGGGCAGAAGTCTTCATAAACTCCTTTAAACTTCTGTACAAACCTTAGTTTAGTATAAATACTTTGCCAATTATCATTCTCCATTGAGATAGTTCAACTTAGATTCCCGTTAAATTTAAATTTTGACCCCAAGTTTTGACTGCCGTAACAAATTGCAGCAAAATTCCTCCATTCCTTCTAGGGTTAAGTCTTAAAGCACCAACCAGACCATGTTCCATATCTTTTGGTTCACAACCACCTCCATTATTCATTTTGTGTTAGGATTCAACTCACATTAGTGCAGTTCAGGTTTGAACAAAAGTTTCCAGCAAAATGTAGGGTTTAAATTAATCCTAAACCCTACCAGATGGTCCAGATCCCATTCCTTTGAGGCCTGTCCTACATCACAACATCCTAAGATAGATGGTATGGAAAATAATTAGCCTAATCGGATACCATTCTTGAAACCACATATTGAGTAGTAGCATATACAGCAACCATACAACTACAAATGCATACCAGTATCAGGTAATTGGGCAGATAGAGTGAATATATTTTAGAACAACAAAACTTCTTTGAACTTACAGAAGCTTTTACTGCTAGCAATATTGATGAAGCACAGCTAATGGAAACAAAATCTTTTACATTATTTTAAAGATAAAAAATCTAAATTTTCTAACACATAGAACAGAACAGAAAACATATATTCTCTTTTAGAGAGAGAAGAAAGAGGGAAAAGGCAACGTATACCTGACAATTTAATTGCTGAAGAAAATCAATTACCAAAACATGGGTAACCAGTGAAAGCATGTTACCTCTGTTTGCATTCCTGACCAGCCCTCCAAATCCATTGGTCCACCATTTGAAGGATGGCCAGTCAGTCTTAACGGATTGCCATGTTCAATTCTCTCAGAATCAACAAAACTTTGGTTAGGTGCCAAACCAGATGCCCGAATAATTTCTGTGTTGAAGTTTATATGTCAATAAATAAAAAGAAACAAAGTCATGTTAGAGCATCACCAAGTAAACCATGAAAGACAATATGAATCTTTTTTGCATCCGAAGTTGAATATTTTATTGGGATATAATATGAAGTAGAGGGGAGAGAAGTAATCAAAATAAAATCACATTAAATGCAATTTCCCAAAAACCAGGTACTATCTGACTGATGAGATGAGCATGGCAGGTAAAAATTCAAAGACTTTTAAACAAAAAGGCTACAAATACTATTTTAGTGAGAATCCCGCAATAATGAAAAGTATGACCCATGCTCAATGCGACAATGTTGACCCATCATTTCACCAAATAAGAGCAAAGGAAATCACAAGCCAATATAATGGCCAATTAAGCTACTGGACTTCATGTAACTGGCAGAAGCAAAGGGAGAATCCCACAAATAATGACAAGTATGAC
The DNA here is from genome assembly GCF_009389715.1 of Phoenix dactylifera. Classification (NCBI taxonomy): domain Eukaryota; kingdom Viridiplantae; phylum Streptophyta; class Magnoliopsida; order Arecales; family Arecaceae; genus Phoenix; species Phoenix dactylifera. Next base: position 39,074,372 of record NC_052392.1, on the reverse strand, counting down.
CCATAATGCAACAATGTTGACCCACCATTTCACCAAATAACAACATAGGAAATCACAAGCCAATATAATGACCAAATGAGCTAGTGGACTTCATGTAACAGGCAGAAGCAAAGGAACCACATACCTTGATCTAAAAGCCTGCTGCAAAATGGCAATACTTGAGCAAATGGTACCAATTTCTGTCTCTCAGCCAGCAGTTCGGCTAAATATCTGTTAGCATCAGACCAAATAACTCGTGATGAGTGGCACTTAACAAGGCCTGACAGCAAATGGACCAGCACAATACTGATAAGAGGGTGGACAACATCTTACTCAAACAGGGGCATATTTCTAGAATTTGACAACCTAAAAAGTAATTTCTGCTAATCTGTGAATGCAAGCAATCAATCTGGATGTACATGTATGTACTTTAACAGCGGAGGGCATTCATTGAATGGAAAGTTCAAGAGGGAATGTGAGATACTTGGTGCACTCTTCAGCCACTTATTTCGTTAAATTACAGTCTAATTCCTGTGTGTAGAGAGAGATAGAGGGAATACAAAAGCCATAGGACCTTCAGTGGTGCACACTATACAAAATTATAAATGCATGATGCTGCACATGAAAACAGTCTAATTCAAAATTTTCATTGATATCAGAAATAATAATGTCTAAGATGATATTGTTTTAACAGAATGAACTGATAACATATCCTATAAGTGGACTATTATGGCACATACTCAGAAGTATATTAAAACTCACATTATTTTAAGTGTGTGCATTCACACAAAATCATAAAGGCATGCACACGTAGGCAGATAAACCAAGAAATTATGAATGAGTCTATTCTTTGCTTTATAGGTTTCAGCATCCCAGAGTAGATAAGAACAACAACATTATTCTTTGCAAGCCAGCATCCACACACACCAAACAAGAGACAGACAAGCAGATAAATTCAAGCCACCCTAAAATTAGCATACACAAAATGCAACAACTAATCACCAAAAACCCTAAGCCCCAAAAAATTTCAACAGCTTATACACTAAATCAAACCCCGAGAAAAGAAAAAAACCAATCAGAGATCAACCTAAAAACGGCAAATTCTGCAGACATGAGCAAATAAAATCAGCCCGCCCACTAAAACCACCAATTTTTACCCTAAAATTACGCAAGAAAACGCATGCCCTATCAAACCCAAAATCAAGAAGTCCAAAACCCACATCGAGAAAACCAAGAATATATTGAAAAGGCGATGGAACCGACCTTTCTCTATCCGAAGACGCAGGAGACCTCAAGGAATGGTGGGGAGACGAGTGAACTCCAGAAGGGGAGTACTGGAAGTAAGTACCCGGCAGGATTCTCTCATCCATGGCCTATGATCGATCGAAACCAAGAAATCACCCAGAAATAAGACGAAAACGAGGACTCCTCCTCCTCCTCTTCTTCGTCTTCGCCTCCCCTGGCCTACGCACGGAGGGGCGAGAGACCCAAACACCCGAAAGAGGGCTTCGGGTTTTCTTTCCTCCAGTACATATAACTACTCTTCTTCTTGGGAGAAAAATAAAAATTAAAAAAAAAAAAATCATCTGCGGCCGCTTCTTCGAAATCTCATGGGCTTTTTAGGCAGCGGAATCCGGATGTCGGTCCGGGCCTCTCCGAAAGGGTTTCGGATTGCGTCCATCGCGCAGAAGAATGATTGATCTTCTTTCGCGACTCCATCCGTTGGATCATATCTTACACAGATCCCAAAATGGTTCGACGCGGCCATTACGCGATCCAACGGTTGATGTAGCGGAAGAAGAGAAATCGTTCTTTCGCTCGAAAGACACAACCCGAACCCCTCATGAAAGAGACTTTGATGATCTGTTGACGATGGAAATCCATTGATCCCGGCCGTCCATCTGATGGAAATATACCAAATTGACGAGAGGCATTGATTGGAAGCTGTCCCTCGCCCAAAATGGTATGCTGCCACCCTTTCTTTTGTTCACATCTTTCACGGAGTCGCATATTTTTGTTTTTTCCGTCATTTCATGGTGGAGGATGACAGGGCAAATTCAGGAGTTCGAGTGGCCTGGGTTGGACCACTCCTTATTTTGAGATATTTAGCCAATAATGAGGGACAGGATAGTATTTCAGACCTAGCACATTTTTAGAAAGATCAGTAACACTGCAAACTGGATGGTTGCTTATTTGGCCATCACTCTGACGGCACATTGTGAATCCGAAAAGAAGAACTGCCTAGAATTTTTCGTGATGCGTTGTTTTCTGGCTTTAATGGGTGTGTCTGTACTCGTGTAGTCTAACTCACCCGTCTTAGCAAAAAAAAAAAAAAAAAAAATCATATAAGCTGATTTTTTTAATATTTCTAGACGTGGCTATTCATCTAATTAAATTAGTTGAAAACACTACTGTGATTTGAGCACTTTATTCGTTTGAAACATGGAAGTGGTTCCACATGTTTGAACATGCATTGAAATATCCAAACAAGTATTTTTTATAACATTATCAAAAGCTACATTGAAACTATGAAATTTTAATGTGTAGAGAGAATTTTAGAGTTTGGTTTTAATTTTGAGGAGTTGTATTTCGATTTCTCTTGCCCATATTAATGTTTTATAAATACATAAAACTCAGCTATATTGATAAATAATTTTTAACAAAATCAAATGGATGCACATAAGCTAACTTGCGTGTTGTTTTTACATTATTCGGATTAGATCATTCGTCCAATGTTATTGAGATCCTCAACCCAATCAATTTTCATTTCTAGCCAAGAGAACCCAACATACCAATTCATCTTCATTTAGATTGAAAATAGTTTTTAAATAATCAAGATATCGAGATATCTCAAGCAATATGCAATGATATAATTTCAAATGTGAGACAATATCATTAAAATGAGATTAGCTATCGTTTCATTTGATATTTACTACTTAAGAAACTAATAGGGACATAGCAAAGATGAGATTAAAAGTACTGAATAATACAATACATATTAATCACTATCTTGAGATATAGTAACCAAGATAATCAAGAACTAATAGATTTATGTACCAGTATATGAGCATATTCAAAATGCATATTTAGTAATAAAAAAGACACGAAATTTATCAATAGTCTGGAATGCAATTTCATAGTAAAGAAAAAATGTTTCCCAATTGTCCAAATAAATCCTATGAAAAAAGTTTGGAATGATATAAGGTATATGGAAGATACATGCAACTCAGATAATTAAGCAATTGAACATGGCTCTTTTAAGTAGCTATAAAATTATTTATCATTATAAAACATTATTTTTTGTTTAAATAATTAATAAACAATTTGGTCAAAAATTGATAAATCAATGGGTTTAATTGCACTTCCAGAAGTATAATATTGCTTGTGCAGCAAGTGCTTTACATAAATGCTTGATAGTGATATTTTTGGATATGTTGATGCAAAAGCATTTTTGAGAAATAAGATTAGGGTGTATCCAAAACATTGATGCAAAATCTTTATTTGTTTATAATAGCTTCGATATATATGGATCTTATGATATATAGGGAGAATAGTCGAAAGCTTCATAAAAAAATTTAAATATACACTATCTAGGGAGTGGATGTGCCTTTAAAGCATGGTTTATACTAATTATTCTTATGACAATTTTGAATACTAGCGAGTAGCCCATGCTATGCAGCGAGATTTAATTAAATAATAGAAAAAAATAAAGAACATGTGTTGATAAGTAAAAGCTATAATCGTATTGAACAAGTTGCAAATGTAACTAATTCAACAAAAATACATAAAGATATGAAAAACACTTACTCAATTAACTTGATCCTATAATAAATAATATAACAAAAATTTTAAGGAAATAAAAAGTTAAAAATATTATTTTTTTTGTTTAACAATACACAAATAAAGAGAAAAATATAATGAATACTTTTTAAAGTAAGTCTATTCAACATATGGACCCGAAACTACAAGCCCACTTAAAGAATAACATATGGACCCGAAACTGAAAAGGTTAATTTAGATAGGGGAAAAACCTATAATTCATAAATTAAATTTATACTAAGGGTAAAATATATGTGGACCAAATACTCAAAGAAAAATTTACTATTCTTCGTAAACTAAGCAATAAAAATGCAGACCATAGCTATAACATCTTGCAGTAAATCTTTTAAAAAAGGATTTAAATTAATTTTTTCAAATCAATTAAATGTTGTTAATAAACAAAACCACAAAAGGCATAATTAACATCAAAGGCAATAATTTTTTTTTGAACAATCAAATAATAGTAACAAATAATTTTAAAAATTAATTGATTCCAACAAATTGTTTGATAAATCCTTAGCAAATCTCTAAAAAATGGAACAGGTCTGATAATATACAATATAATATTTAATTTATTAATATATTATTTTTAATCTCAATACGATAATAATATTTAATATCAAAGTTAAATTTATATAATTTAATAATAAAATTCAATAATATTATGATATTAGTAATACAATAATATCTAAGAAAGTCTGTGACAAATAAATTTTAAATTAGAAATATATAGGTGAAGATTAGAAAATATTAATCTTGGTATTATAAAGTTGAAACCATATATGGTCTCACTCTCATCTCATGAGCGTTTTTTCCCTCTTTATAACATTTTTTTTTATTCACTACATTCCATGTAAGGGGGAGCCAAATTACTATCTACTGCATGCTAAATATCTGAAATGGGATATCACTTTTTTGGTTGCAAAAAAGTAGGTACCGATAAGTTTTGAGAATAAAAAGCATGCAAAAGGTAAAGGTGGTAATTTATAATCCCACCCATCAATTCAACCCACGAACGATCTGCTTTGAGAGGTTTGGATTTGACATAAATGGATTTCGATTATAAACAGATCATTATTAAATGGGTTGGATTTAGATTTAGACCTTTGATCCGTTTAACCTATTTTGACCCATTTAATAATTTGGTCGGATTGTTACTCGACCGATTTAACTTGTTTAAAACCTACTTAACATGTTATATTAACCTGACCCTCTTAACTTGTTTAATCTATTTAAATCTATTTAACCCGCTTAATCTGACTTGACTTGTTTAATAAATGGGTTATAGAGGTCTGGCCGAGTTACCTATTTAACAAACAGATCGAATTCAAATATAAAACTTTAATATGTTTAATAGACAGGTTGAATTTGGTTTGATAAATTTTTAATCTGATCCGCATCTGACTCGACACATATCCGATCTGATCCGATTTGGTTGCTAACCCTAGCAAAAGTTGATGAGAAGCCAGCTTGCTAGTACCTTTAATCTGTGGTTGAACATGATGACACCTTTTGGCCTTGGTCGACATTTTGTGACCAAAACGTGCATGTAGAAGCAGCATGTCCACCTCAAAGCACGAAGTTAGTGCGCTGAAATCTTTTCCTAATGATTTTTTTTTTTTTAACTTGGAGTAAATCGTGCATTTATAGGTAGTAGCACGTGCGATCCATTAGAAGAGAGAGAAGGAATTACCGCATAAAAAAAAAGGAAGGTGTTGCTGCCCGCCACATGTCCTATTCATGTGGGAAACGTGCAAGGCAGCGCCAACCCTCAAAAAGGCGCCATTCATTTGACCGAACGGCCGGAAACCTTGGCACCCTCTCAAAAATAAAAAATAAAAATAAAAAGATTTATAATCCTCTCAAGATTTCTAATTTGAAAACCACGACCTAAAGATTCAACGACCAACAAGTTTGGTCATCCTAGTCTTTTTTTTGTGCTGCAACGTGTAATTCATGCTCATTGTTGTAGCTATTTGGTTCAGGGCTGTTCTTTCGACTGTATCTTTTTCAGTCATGGTGCAAATAATTAGTCTAATTGGATCAAGTCGGCTGATGCCCATTTATTTCTAAAATTTAGTATCTTTTTTTTCTGATAAAAACGGCATCTCATATAACTCTCAAATACAGTATCTTTTGAAACCAATGCCAGAAGTAGGTGCTAGAAAAACAATGATTGCACTGTGCAGGATGGTTTCGCAAATGAACATCTACACAGCTGATCTGAAATAGTCGGGAGAAGGTTTCATTGTTGTGGGCAGGGCATATACCTCGTTATGTACATCAAGGATATCTTACAAGTCTCTTCTTTCTTTCTCCCTCTCTACTTCTAAGAGGATGTATCCTTTTACCTTCTTGTCAATATATTTGGCCCCAAAGCTCATTTCTTCTAAAAGGGAACAAAGGATATTTGGCAACCCTCACCTCTTGAACCCATTAGTAATGCAGGATTGCCTCTGGTGTTTCGCATCGAGCGCCATTCTGTTGATCTTAGGACTTCTAATTATATTTTATTTAAGAGATCATGGGTGATTTTCCAATCAAGACAGGACTTAGCCTGGTGGTTTAATAAAAAATGATACTACTGTATTTGCTCTACTGAGTGGATGCTGTAATGTCAAATAAATTGGAGGCTATAAGCAAGCAAGAAAACTTGACACCTATTGATGGCCCTATCACGGGCAGAAAACGTAACTAAAATTTGGCTCAAAGTTAAAAAGATAATTGATTTTGGAGCCTGATCAAGCTAAAAAGGAATATAATGAAAAAACATTGAAAACACTATTAAAAAATTATGAGATATCGTATGATATATCATTTTTGAGTGGCTTTATTTTCATTGATATTTGATGTATATATATATATACTATTTATTTGAGTATTCTTAATTGTTAGTTTGTGATTTTATGATACGTGTTACAATTTCTTGCTATTTTCAAACTTAAATTATTGTGTTGGTATGGATGTGTGAAAATTCTTATTGGGCTATAAAGCTCACACCACCTCTTTCCTTTCTTTTCAGAGTCGCAGAATGCATAGTTCCGGATGGGTTAGACATGAAGTTCGAGTATCAGAGTTATTAGTTAGTTAGTAGATTATTTTTTTTTATTACTAATGAACGTTTGAAGATCTTGTAACTGAACCAGTTTGATTATTTGGAAATGGATTTATTTATTTATACTAATTGATTAATTATGGAGTTATTAGATTTTTTTGTTCATCTTCGGTCTTGCCTGATCTTTAGGGCACTGCTCTAGAGCTCATGCGGCCGCGTGACGCAGTCGACCCAGGTGATGGGTTCAGAATGTGACAATGGTCTGTTACGGCACTAACTGGATGCAAGAATCACATGACTATTAGAAAACCTGGACTTACACACAATCTGGTTTTGGTGATCTGCGACATCTATATGCATCAAAAGATCTGACAGATACAGTGGTGAAAGAAACTACTTACATGCACATGATCTTTGAAGGAGCAGCAAAATCTAAAGCTTGCAGCTGGGGTTAGAAACATAGCAAAAGAGAACTTTGAGGGCTTTGACTTCACAACTTCAGTAATGTTTTGGTGACACACAGCAGTAGAGGGGTAGCTGTTCCTTAAGAGGAGTGCAGATCTAGTTTTAGCTTCATGATCTAAGAAGTACTAATTCCTTCACTGTTGTGGAGATTCCTTTCAGCATTTTAGGTTTCTCATTTGGCATGTCAGTTATAGCTCTAGGATGTGCATACTGCATACACATGTCGTGTATTCATGCCACTCTGATCTGCTCATTAATGGATGATGGTTGGTGGAGAGGATTTCTATGAATATATACAAAAGTGCTTTTGTTCTTCAGGTATACTGAAAGCAAGACAACTTAAGGCACATTAAGATGTCTATTGATATTAGGAATATAGAAATCAGATAAGTCCTCTGACAGACATTTATGAGTACGGGTCTTGTAACCTGTGTTATTAGGACATGTCGTTAACAAGAAGAGACATACTTAAAGTAGATTTTTTGCAGCTGGATCAGCCTTCATTTCGTAGCCAAGATGAAGGGTTGTCTGATCTTGATGTTGTGAATAGTGCTGTGCTGCCTCCAACAAATTGACATGGTAATAGTTTCGGGAATCGAATGTTGGAAGAGTATCAAACTCAGGCCCTGCTGGCACAATACCTGCTTGCTGTGCTCGCTCATTCTCTGCTATCTGAGAACACCAAAAAATTCAAAGTGAGCAATAAGAATATAGATGGTAAGTTGCTACTTTGAGACTGTGTGTGACTGTACAGACCTAAATACAATATAGAGAAACAGAATCAATTGAATCAACAAGTGAAAATATAAAAGACTCATGACCGAGATGGAGGAGAGGAGCCATTTCTTTGAGGAATCCAAAGAGTCAGCAGCAAGCTGTCAAGCCTCCAAAATACTGTTTGTGTTGGTATGGACATGTAGGAAAAGAGACCCTTTGTTTTGTGAAGAACAAATTAATTGGCATTTTGGCTTTCAGGGGGTTTCATTTATGGTTGTTGAGATGTTACATGTTTGAAGTCAAATGCAACACTTTGATTTAAACAATATTGTTGCCCATTATAAGAAAATATAAAATATATAAATAAATCTACTTCATTCTATTTGCCTAAGCTTTTAGGGCAAGTGGTGATTTTCTGATAGTATCAGAGCAGAGATCCTGAGTTCGAACTCTGTCTCCGTACTTTTTAACTCCATTATTAAAAATTTTATATGTTGGTCTCACCCATCAAAAAGAAAATTCGACCCACATGTGAGGAAGAGTGTAAGAAAATATGGAATATATAAATAAATCTATCTCATCCTATCAGTTTAAGCTTTTGGGACAAGTGGTGATTTTAACACCCATGAAGGGTGTTGGTGCATCGATCTATCAAGAAATCGGCAATCCAAAATTTGGGCTGTAATTAGGTCACTTGTTCAAGTATTGCTTGTCCTGTCTCTTGCTTCAAACAGTCGATCATTCTGGATCTCATTCAGAGAGGACAATTTTCAAATGAGCCTCCATACAAAGGCTTCAATATATCTGTACTATCATCATGAATATAGTTTACAATCACATTTATTTTTTATACCATGTCATACAGGCCACTATTGAGGAACCACATAATTACCGCGCCTAGTGGAGCTGAATTCATTTCTTGAAGACAAGCAAATAAACTCAAAGTGTTTTGTCATAACTATTGGAAAAAAATCCTACTATTCTCAACTGTTAAATGCGGCAGTATGTAAAAAAAGTTTGATCAATGAGAGAATTTCTAGGATATAAGTTACTGCTTCGTTAGCCAGCCATTTTAAACTTATGAAAATGCATTTGTTTTTCTCTCAGTGCTAGAGTACACATACAGGTCTAAAAACATGATAGATGATATCAAATATCTTATGAATATGATATGCAAGTACTGTTTTTTGATTGTTGGTCACCTAAATTTAATTTCATTATGCATTTCTTTTGTTTATATCAGAATGAAGTATCAGACTAACAAAAGGAAGAGAGTTTTGTTGTTCTCATTGATACCTTAGCTCTGAGGTACATATTGTCATTTTGAAGTTCTACTTCCTACAGTTCAACAACAAAGAACCACTCAGAGGGAGACAGATGAATGAAAGAAATCAACACTTGGAATTAAGTTGCAGGGATTAAGTTTGTAAGATTACCTTTTTCTGCATATACTCGATCTCTGCAAACAGCAGCTCATGCTGATGATAAAAAGAACAATGAGATTCCTTAGAAATCAAATTAAAGGGCTGGATGGACCAAAAAATTCTGATGTTGCATATTATTAGGTAATGGTACATGCATACTTGGTACCTATGTTGAGGGCAGAACAGAAAACAAATTACACTTATTTTATATTGACTATATTCTCGGATCCCATCAAATATTTTATACATGTTCTACCCCCCTCCCGTGAACCAAAATGATTTCCCTTTTCAATGCTGAATAGTTGCTGGGTTGAGATAACAAATCTGGTTGATGTAGGGCATGATGTTTTATAACTAATAAGCATAAACTTCAGATAAGCCAACAAACTGTGCTGGTGGCAATATCAAGATCTCAGTTCGAAGAAAACATGGATGCAGATTACCTTCTTCGATCTGATCCGTGTGATGCCTCTTTCAAGTCTGTTTTCGAGTTGCTTGAGCTCCTTTACAGTCAGAGAGCTCAAAGACTCACCCATTAAGTGCCTGAAAGTTAGAGGTGGTAGTAGATTAGGAATCATGGTAAGACATAATCAAGGCTTAGAAAATGCATACCTTTCCACATATTTAGCTACATTGTATTCGAGACCTACAATCGTTTCTGATGTAAGTTTGAGGTTCACCTGTTTGCGTTTTGTAAAATCTGTATCTGGTGGCGCAACTTTGCTGATTCCTGCTGATAGTATTGCTGCAACCACATCACCATAGAAAATTCAAGATGATCAAATGAATCTTACAAAATTTTAAGTGATTTCTGCTCTATATTTTCTAAATCTGTCTTTTTTCTTTTTTTTTTTTTTTAAGCTGTCCTCACTAGTGCAATGACATACATAGAAAGCAAATACCATTTATATGGATAGCATTCGTTTCTTCTAAAAAACTAAAATGTAATAAACTTGATTATTCAAAAATGATATAAGCTATTATTTGAAGAATTGTGAGCTGTCAAGGGGAACACGAAGGAGTTACTTCCCATCCTTTTGAATCTTATAACTATCTCATACTTATGGTGGACCACAATTCATAGTCCTTGATTAGTCTAAATGACAAATGGACCTGTCTGGCCTGTCTGAACTCTAGACATTTCCTGGTAATGACAATTAAGAAACAAAAATGCGTAGCTGTATCATGCGAGAAGATGATTTGCAGGTAATCACAATTACGAAACAAACAATGGCATGAGTAGCAGATAATGATCGATAAAAACAAATCATTCAAACGTACTTTCTTGCCTTTGCTATACAATTTGATAACCACAATAGACTTTAAAAAAAATTCCGGATTACATAAAAGCTCATTAAAATGCCACAACAATAGAGTTGCACCTCATTCAAATAACTTGCAAATGCGGTTTATTTTGGAACTGAGGGCATTGGATTCTAACAAGTGGCAGTATAATGGCAAATCTAAGCTAATGATATCATGTCACTTGATGTGAGTTATGGAGCAGGATCAGCTATAACAAATATGTAGGGTTAAGACTAAATGTAGATAAAAACATACTTGCTCTTTCACAAATGATACCCCAAATTGTATGTATTTCATACCCTTTTGAGAAAAAAACCAATTCTTTCATACTTTCTTCTTATTGCTATTATTATCACTTATGGCATGCACTGTCTTATTAAGGCAGTATCCCTTGTCTTGTCTTCTAGCTTGTGACATTTAGGTCTTTTTGCTTAACTCTTATTCGTTGTTTCTGCAAGTTGTGTTTTTTATTGCATGAAATTTTGTGTCAGCAAACCGATCAATAAAAAATCTTGTCATGCCATTCCCAAATAAAGAACAACAAATAAGGAATTGGCCATGCATTGTGAAGTATAAACAAACCTGAGTGTTTGATGGTAATAGTCAAGTCAACGTATGAGAGAAACATGATCTGTTTAATTAGTAGTATTGTCCACCCAAGATTCAACATATTCTTCTGTAAAACAGATAAGAAGCAGACAAACTTTGATGTATGTCTATGTGATTAATCTTCTACCTAGATAAGCTGCACTTTATTTGAGAGTTTTCACTCTTAACTACCTAATATTTACATTTTACCTGGGCATCAGTTGTCATCACAATATTTGGTTTTTTGAAGAGTTGAATTCAAAAATTTGAACTTAGCCAAAGACTTTTAGAGCCGAGGAACATATATTTTACAGATATCATTTAGCAAAAATGACAAAATAAAAAGATGATATATATGATCTCATCTCTATTTACTGATTGAACTTTTGAATTCTTTTGAACATTCAGACATTGTAATCAAGTGGTTGAAGTTCTCAACCATAGACTAGAATGCATTATCGACCATGTTTTCTGGTTATAATAGGGATTTCCTAGGACTAACATGAATATATTTACATCTATTACTGGCCAAGGTCTATCTTTCTTTTAAAACATAAAATTGAGATAAATTGAAATAAATTCTGGAAAAATATAGCAGATGAATGTTTACTGCAAATCATAATTGTAAAATGTGATTGAAACCAAATAAAAAAAAATGGAGGAAAAGCAAATATGGTTCTGAACCAACAAGGTATTAGTGGAATCATTCTTGGATGATATTGCTAAAATTCACTATCTCATTAGCACAAAGTATTGGAGTTGATGCAAGGTGATTATACTTTGCAAGGAAAATCTTTTCATCACCCCTTACGTCATGCGGAGTGACAACTTCAAATTCATGTTTTCCATGAGAAAATTGACTCTGACATAATCTTAGTAGTTAGTAGTATCATCACTCTGTTCTCTTAGTAGATCAAGCACTTTACAGCCGTTACAGCCCTCAAAGGAAGGTTGTAAACTACCTTAATCCACTATTCTCAACCAAACTCAAATATGTCCAAAGAAAGCAACAACCAATGAAAATGAGAAAAAGAATCTGTCCAATCAATATATCAACAAAATATTGCAAGGTACATGTAAACCTACAAATAAACAACAAAAAGACCAACTATATAAATAATTCACTGGCTTGCTTTTTTGCCTAAAATTATGAACTTGAAGAATTTTAACTGATAAAAAGATAAGGTAAAAATGTATGTAATTTAGAGAAAACTAGTTTAGATTGAATTGCCAAGTCTTTCTTACTTGAGAATTAATCTCTATGGCGGCACTTGAGTTTGAACTGTTGGCACATGCCTTCTTGTACCTATCAATTGTTGATCTTATGCTGAACAAAAGAATTGCCAAACCAGATAAGTTATATGCATTTTAGTAAAAATTATACATTAAATTACTCATGAGAAGCTGAACTGTCCAATAAACATGCCTATTGATATATCATGTTGCATTCTAAAAGAACATGTTTGAGAGTCATGGAGAGCATTATTAAAAATACATTGATGAGGTCTTGAAGTAAAAATTACTTATTAGAAGTTAAAGGAACTAACATTTAAACTTAAAACATAAATTATTAAAGAAAGAATATTTTCAAGCACTTCATTAAGGTTGCTGACATGATTGCTTATTAAACATTAGAAAAATGAAACTTGAACACTAGTTTAGACATTAAGAATCATATGAATCATGTTTAGTGACATCTTCTTACTATATAATAAATGTTCATTAAAGAAACTTCACAAATATGGCTATGTTATCCAAAAATTTAAGTTGTAAATGGAGGTAATGCAACCTTCCTACTGAAATCTAAAAAGAGAAAAGCAAGGTAATGAGAATAGTACATTAGGTGCTAGAGAGTGTCATGTAGCTATTGTTTAGAAAGTGCCTTGATAAATATAGTGTCTCACTTGATTACCACCTTTTATGATAACTGTATAAGAAACAATTGGCTTTTATATTTAAAAAGAGAGATTCCTGGTAAAATTTATCATTCAAGATATGCGTCTTATAATCTAGATTAAATGGCCCTAGACAATCCGGATCTCATCTTGAATCATGATGCATTATGAATTGTATAGTCCCTTGGATCATAAGATCTAGGTTGATTATGCTATTTAGAAAATAAATCATTTGTTATTGCATTTTCCATTATTCATTAAACTGTATAAATTTTAAATTATTTCACTTATAGATCTTGATTAGTGAAGTAGCAAACATAGTATTGCAGTTTGTGGGCTTAAAAGAGAAATTTTTATATTTTTTTAACCACGTTTTGGAAAAATGATAATTAATTGGAAGATAGTATATAAATCTTGAATAACTGGACACAATCTTTATTTTATTAGGCACTCTATCTATATGAACTTATACTAATGCAAATTAGATTTCTTATATGTATTCTTTTTTATTCTTCATTCATCAATTCTATATTTGGCTCATAATTTTTGCATTTCTTGTATATTTTAAAATTTTGATGCTTATACAGAGATAAGGAAGCCAAATTATAACTTTTGGTAGATTCTTTTGGATAAGATCTTGGGTTTCACAAATGGTATCAGAGTGGACTTAGCCTACAATCTATATAGACTAGGGGCACAACAACACGAGAACTTTTGGAGCTAACCATGGATTGATTATAGCATTTGTGATTCAATTTGATTAGAATAGAACTCTTAGCCTAGCAAGTAGATCAAACTTTAAATAGGAGTATAAAAGGACCATGTGACCATGTGTTTGGTTCTACATTGTACATTAGAAAAATTTTGGATACTTGTATAGAGCCAAAAAACTAAATAATAATTTCTAACTAGCCTAAGGGTGTTGTTGATGTTTTGAGGAAAGGTGTTTATGTTGCTTATAGGGAGTGTTGATGGTTGTTAGGTGAGTTGATTTGTGTTAATTCTTAGTTGTAGGGTCTTTTGGGACCTATTAGGATCGTTCTCTAAGTAGCTTTTATGAAAGATGGGTATGGACATTGAGTGGCAACAAGTGGAGGTTGGGATGTTGAGGTGACACTATAGTGGCAAGCATAGGATGAGATGGCAAGTGAAGACCGTGATGATGAAGTGAGGAGATGATGCAATAGGTGCCCCATAAAGAGCTGCATTAATTTTGATGCTGAGCTAAAGAGCAATGGAGTAGATGGTAGTAGCAATATAGTAGAGTCGAGCGAGACATTAAGAGACATGCCATGGAGGAGCATTGATTGGCAATGGAGCCGTAATGCATGAAAGTGGTAATTCTCCAAATTAGGAGAAGAGAAGATGCAATGGTCTGTAATGACATCTAAGTAATTAGAGCCTAAAAAGTAGAGGTAGTACAATTGCAGAACTTTAAATTTTATAATTCAAACTCAAGGAGCTGTTATGGTTGGGTTGGTCATTGTCTAGGCTTAGGGGGTGTATTTTGGGCTTTTATTAAGTTGCATTTATATTTGCTTATGCTGAGTTTTATTTGTTATGCTCACATTGGTTGCTTAAGCTTGCGGTCTTATATCCCTTCTTCTCTTTCTCTCTCCCTTTCTTTACTTTATATGTAATTTATTTTAGTTATCAGTCACATATTATGGTGGGTTTTCACCATGTGCTCAAAGAAGTAGTATAATATATGTAAAGTATAATAAGTAATTTGAATGCTTGATTTATTTTAGTACACTGCACTATTTACCAAATCATTCCATGCATTATCTAATGAATCTACTAATATTAAATTTTGCTTTTCAATTTCTAATTGATTAAAAATAGAAATAAACTAAATGATACATGATGCAAGTTGAACTAATGGAGTTTAAGTTGAAATTATTCTTACAAGATTGGTAAGTATATTCCAATTATTATCAAATATTTTTTATTTCCTTAATTTAATGCATTATTTAGAGAAAAATAGTTGCAAAGGATATCTATGCAATTAAAAGTTGGAGTAAAATTTTTAAAACTATTTAAGCATACCATGTAGTGAGTGGTATATGTTCTATTCTATTGATTATATAAGGTTCACATTCTTCAGTTCAGGAAACCGCGATAATTATATGTATCAAAGCTTAATTAAATACTATATGTTCATTTGCATGCTCAATGGTGTATCAATATTAAGCATGAACTATTATGTAACTGTAAAATAATCAAACATGTCTTATTCTTTTTTAATTTTATCCTCAATCTTCTTTATGGCAATGAAAATTGATAAAACTATTTTTGTTTAAAAATAAAATTTATTTTAGTTTCTATTTTTTCCTCCCATAAGCATTATTCGGAGTGTAAATACAAATAGTGTATAACAATGGCACATTTATCAATTATAAATATCGAAATACAAGTTCTCATAAATTGAAAACATATATTTGATTAATTAAAAAGTATGTGTACAAATGGTTGATGCCTATTTCTTAATCAATGTGCTCTTATAAATTTTTTAGTATCCCTTTATAATATTGACGTCCCACAAACTGGTGCATTAATATTGATATTTTAGAGTTATAATTAATTACAAATCAAATGAAAACCCCTATATGTTGCTTTTTATAGTTGTAATCGACCATACAAAATGCTTCAATATCTTATTTATTTTTATTGATATTGTAGTACTTCTATTGCCCAATATTGGACTACAGCAAATAGACACTATTGCATAAGTATTTGATATATCCAAATTGCAAGTTGAGTCATTTGAGAATATAAAGAATTCCAAGATCAAGAATTAAATAGATTATCGGGTTCAAATAAAAATTAATTTATTGGTATGTAAGTTATATACTAAATTAAGGAAAAGAGGAGAAGTTTATAGAGCCAAAAAAAAAATACAAACAAGATTTGTTATTCTTATATATGTCTTGACTATCCCCATGTATCTTGAGTATCCTTCTCCTTGTGTGATTATGTATGGGTGATTTTAGTTTAATTTTGAGTTAAACAAGTATCTCACCTATAGTATTGGATTCTTCTAATGCAAAATATTAGAACAAGCTAATTATACTAGGATCCATAAAATCAAGTCTTATAATATTGATACATATATAAAATAAAATAAAAGTATTTTAAATTTTCTTATAGATGCATTAAGTGAGAATATACCATATATCATATAAATTAAGAAGTCA
Source organism: Phoenix dactylifera (assembly GCF_009389715.1). Taxonomy (NCBI): domain Eukaryota; kingdom Viridiplantae; phylum Streptophyta; class Magnoliopsida; order Arecales; family Arecaceae; genus Phoenix; species Phoenix dactylifera. Next base: position 39,057,928 of record NC_052392.1, on the reverse strand, counting down.
AATTGTTGATCATGATTAATACATATTAAAACACATATATCTGAGTTTGACTGATTTGAAAGGGTCTATATCTTTGATGGAATTAGAATATGATATCATGCTATTAAAAATATTAATCATAAGTCACATGTTTACAAGTAAGAAATGTTCAAACCTATGATATTTCAATTTTAAAAATATGTTAGATCATTTTGAACATATTTTGTATTGACAAGTTCAATATTTTTAATTTATGAAAAATATAATGGGATTCTAATTTTGGAACATGTTTGAAATATTATACCATATTATTCTCTTTTTTTAAAAATACAAATTAGGTGAAGTGTAATAATAACAGAAAATATATATCTAATTGAACTTGTTTTAGGATTTTATAGATACTTTTTTTTCACAATCTAGTGAAAATAAATGTAAACTTAACTAATATCTATGAAAAATATATTTTAACATGTTCTAATGTTATGGAAGTGAGTTATTTCCAACTCTTTCTAAAAATGGTATGCTTTAAAATATATACTTTCATACAAAGGATTACGTGCCAAATACTTTTCAACTAAATTCAGATCATTTATCATTTATTATAAGTACGAAACCAATGTAACTTTTAGATCTAACTTTATAGAACATATTTTTTCTCCCCAAAAAAATTATGTAGTAATTTTTCAGAAAATGACATTAATGAATATAAGCAAGCTTTTTATATCAAATCGAGGTTAATCGTTCGACTTCACCATCATTTCTTGTTCAAGGTTTGAAAATTCTTATAATTAATTTATCAAAGTTTTCTTCAATTTCCTCCCCATTTTTAGTCCTCAAGATATACATAAAACTTCTTCTTTCTTAAATTTAGATTATATTTATGCACTTCTAAATCATTCGACATTTTTCCTTCCTTTTTGTCCTACTTTTTTCTTTCTTATCTAAGCATATACATTAATAATTATCTCCCAAATTGGATTTATCTATGTACGATGATAAATTGTATGCCTGTGCTCCTGAGTTATATCCTTGTTGGCCCTTGATGATAACGTATTAGTCAACCACTACCAGAAAACACGCGTATAGTGACGGAAAATTAGTGACGGACCGTTATCAGTTACTATTTGTGACGGATTAGTGACCGACAGAAATTTGGTCACCGTGGTGTAAACTTAGTGACCGTTTAGTGACAGACCGGTCACAGAATGCGCGGGTAGGATGGGCGCCAAACCTTAGTGACCATCATAGTGACGGGGTATCTGTCAGCAATATGATAACCAAAATTGCAACCAGACAGTGACAAATGCAGCCGTCACAAATATAGTAACCCTAGTATTTATAAATTTTTAAAAGATTATTTTTGGCAGTAACAGATTATTGACAAAAATTTCTGTCACCAAATTTAATTTTAATTCCAAAAATATTAAAAATATTATTTTTGAGTAAACCTAAATTAAAAGAAAAGATAAAAGGAGGAATATCCAAAATGAAACTAAGTGTGCCCGCCGTTCCGCCCAAATTTCTTCGATAATCCAAATTCCAATCGCTCTCTATAAAACTCAAATTTCTTCTTCTCATTTTAAAATCTCATGGTGTCGGCCATGACCCATTTGCACCCCTATTGCAAGTTTCCTGCTTTATAGAATTTTTTTACCATGCTTTATAGTTCAAAAATATTTTTGTCTTGCAAGTCCCGTCCAATCAGCCTTATAAATAAAAAATAATTTGATATGAAATTTGGCTTGCAAACCGATTTAGCCCAAATCAGCCTTAGATATACAATTTGGCTTGCAAACCGTGGTATAGAACCATGGTGATTTGCCTTAGATAATCCACATCAATGGATATTGGTTGTGAACATGGTCAGCAATATAGAACCATGGTGATGGAAGCTATGGGTCCAGAAGAGGAACTTCATTTGAGAAGTGCATTTGAAGTTAATCATGAGGAAGAGCCAAACAAGGATGCTGCAGATTTTTATTCTTTGTTGAAAGATGCAGAAGTACCTTTGTGGGAAGGGTGTAAAAAACACTCTAAGTTATCTGCTATTAGTCAATTATTAAATTGCAAGTCTGAATTTAATATGAGTATATCTTGCTATGATCGAATCATGAAAATAGTGAAGAATATGTTGCCGGAAAGTGAGAAGCTGCCCTCTGATTTCTATCAATCAAAGAAGATGCTTCGGAAGTTGGGGTTGGAGTATACAAGTATTGATGTTTGTGAGAATAATTATATGCTATTCTATAAGAAAACAGAGAATTTGATTGAGTGTACTATTTGTGGTCATCCTCGTTATAAACTCAGAAGAAATGATGGTGGTGGTAGAAGAAAAGATGTTCCTTATAGAAGGTTGCGATATCTTCCAATAACACCAAGACTTCAGAGGCTTTTTATGTCAAGCAGAACGGCTGAACTCATGTCATGGCATGTGAAGGGAGGTGATTCAGATGAGATGGTGCATCCTGCTTGTGGGGAGGCTTGGAAGCACTTTGACCGCATTCATCCATCCTTTTCTACCGAGCCTCGTAATGTTAGACTTGGGTTATGTACGGATGGATTTAACCCCTTTAGCCAATCAGCTCGTCCTTATTCTTGTTGGCCAGTTTTCGTAACAGTTTACAATCTTCCACCATCAATATGTATGAAACGACCCTACATTTTTCTAAGTTTAGTCATTTCTGGACCTAAGAGCCCTGGCAAAAGTATTGATGTCTTGCTTAGGCCTTTGATTGATGAACTTAAAATATTATGGGAAGTAGGGGTCACCACTTATGACATCTTTAGAAAAGAGAATTTTCAAATGAAGGCAGTTTTATTATGGACTATCAATGATTTTCCTGCATATGGCATGCTTTCAGGATGGAGTACGCATGGAAAGTTGGCCTGCCCGTATTGTATGGAGAACTCAAAAACATTTACACTACAACATGGTGGGAAGACTTCTTTTTTTGACTGCCATCGTCAATTCTTGCCCATGGACCATGCATACAGATACCAAGTTGATAGTTTCTTCAATGGTAGAATAGAGACAGACCCCCCACCTCGTCGACTGTCTGGTGAGGAGTTGAAAAATAGGATCTCTGCTTTGCCTAATATAACTTTTGGTTTGAAAGCTCCTAAGCACACCATTCCTGGATTCGGTAAAGATCATAATTGGGTGAAAAGGAGCATATTTTGGGAGTTGCCCTATTGGCATACACTACTTATTCGACATAATTTAGATGTCTTGCATATTGTTCGGAATGTGTTTCTCAATATATTTTACACTTGTATGGATGTAAAAGGGAAGACTAAAGATAATGTGAAAGCAAGGCAAGATTTGGAGTTGTATTGCAAGCGTCCTAAGTTGAGGATTCAATTTGTTAATGGAAAGCTAGTTAAGCCTCCAGCTTCCTATGTATTGTCCAAAGACCAAGCAATGGAGGTCTGCGAGTGGGTGAAAGGGTTAAGACTGCCTGATGGATATGCTTCAAACATATCGAAGTGTGTTAACCTGGATGATTATAAGTTTTACGGGTTAAAAAGTCACGATTGTCATGTTTTCATGCTGAGATTGCTTCCAATTGCATTCCGTGAAGTATTGCCAGCACCAGTGTGGGATGCATTGACAGAATTAAGCTGTTACTTTAGAGATTTATGCAGCACAACTTTGCGTGTCCAAGATATGGAGGTTCTTGAGAAAAATATTGTGGTAACTCTCTGCAAACTTGAGAAGATATTCCCTCCTGCATTTTTTGACTCAATGGAGCACTTACCTGTTCATCTAGCTTATGAAGCTAAGGTTGGGGGGCCCGTGCAGTACAGATGGATGTACCCCTTTGAAAGGTAACAATTTCTGTAAATCCATTAATATAGTTTCTTTGTATCCATTAAATTTGAGAAATTAACATATTAATCTTATTTATAGGCTTATGCATGATATAAAGTAGAAGGTAAAGAATCGAGCATCGATTGAAGGTTCTATTGTCGAGGCTTACATCATAGAAGAAATATCAACTTTCTGTTCGCATTATTTTGAGCCTTCTATACAAACGAGGTTAAATCAAGTTCCCCGTAATGAAGATGAAGGGGAGTTTGATCTCGTGGATCGTCTATCCATTTTTACTCATCAAGGTCGACCTTTTGAAAAACCTTCTGCAAGGCATTTGACTACTCAGGAGTTTAATGCTGCTGAGTTATATGTTCTTCTTAATTGTGTGGAGGTTCAACCTTTTGGAAAGTAAGTTACACAAGTACTTAATTATAATCATGCTTAAAAATGCATATGGAGTACAATATATGTGATTATAGCTTTTGTCTTGTAGGTATTTTGATGATTATATCCGGCAATCTTGTCCAAATATAAGCCAAATTGATTTGAAAAGACGACGCGAAATGGAGTTTCCGGCTTGGTTTAGATCATATGTGAGCTGTAAATTCATAAATATAATAATAAATTAGACTTTCACTTGATTTATTCTTACGATATTATTTTTATTATGCTAGGTTAATGACAGTAAAAATCATGTTGATGGGCGCTTAAAGGACCTATCATATGGCCCTGGAAATAAAGTTAAATGTTATAAAGGCTACTTTGTGAATGGGTACAGATTTCACACCAAAGAATATGGAAAGGATAAAAGAACCTTCAACAGTGGTGTGTGCATTAAGGGAAGCAGTTACAATGACTTTGAGAGTGACTATTATGGGATGTTGGTTGACATTATCGAGTTAGACTATTTTGGGATTGGTAATAAAGTAGTGTTATTCAAATGTGACTGGTATGACAGAGATAAGGGTATGAAAGTGCATTCTCAACATGGCCTCGTTGAGATCAATTACAAACTAAGACTTCCAACCAATGATCCGTTTGTATTAGCTCAACAAGCACATCAGGTGTTCTATACTGGTTACCCAGGTAAGAAGAAGAATCGAAGATTGTGGTGGACAGTAATTAAGACAAAAGCTAGAGGTAGGTTCCTTCCTAGTGGGACAGAAGAAAATTTTTCTGATTTTTATCAAGAAGAAAACTACAGGATTCCTACCCCAATCTCGATGACAGATGAGCTTGATGACCCAGACATTTTGGTTGGTGTTAATAGAGATGCAGAAGATATTGATGCAGCAGAAATTGAGTTGACAACTAACCAAATGGAAGAGGATCTTGAGGATGAAGAAGAAGATTTTGAAGATGAACAAACTGAGGAAGAGGAGCATGAGGCTGAGGAAGATTAAAATACAACATGCATATTTATAAATGTTAATATAACTAATTTTAGACTTATAAATTATAGTTGTGCAGACATGAGAAAGAGCAAAGGGAAAGCAACAGGTCCACCGATTGTTCTTTACTTTGATTGAATTTGTTGACATTTACATTGTGAAATAACTATAACTTTTTATTGTTGTGCAGTTATGGCCAAGAAAAAAGGGAAAGCAATAGGTAATGGAAAAGCAGCTTTAATACTGGCTGCTACTCAAGTTCCTCCTCAACCTCCTAGGTTGCCTGAGCGTGTCGAGGAATGTCATGATGATGATGATTACATTCCTGATGGGGACATGATTGAAGAGTTGGATGCAAATGAAGAAATAAATGATGAAGAAATGAATGGTGCAGTGCAAAATCATGAGGATACAATGAATGAGGATCAGATGAATGATGAACTTGGAATTGATCCAAGACAGAGCAATGGCCGAGAACCAACCCTTAAAGCCCCTGTTGATGCAAATGGAAAAGTGATTGTTAGGTGCAAAAGAGGAATGTATGAAAATATCACTTTCTTATATCACTAATTTGAATTTATGTGTTTGTTGCATTTAAAGTATTTAATTTATTTTCTAATGAATATTTTTTAAATTGCAGGTTTCTTGATTATGAGGTCAGTCACAAAGCTGTTGCTATCATGCGCCAATTTTTCAATGGTCCGTGGTTGTCATGGAGGGAGGTCCCTACACATGCTAAAGTTGGAATGTGGAACAAATTTGAGGTGATGTAATTAATTTATATTTCTTATCATTAACTTTTGCCCTTAGCAAATAGTAAGTCTGATTACTTGCGATCTATATATTGTTAGGAGATACACACAATTCTTCCAGGACAATTGCATCATGTGCATCAAGTTTGGAACAAGCATTGTCAGCGACGATTGACAACCTCATTAGGGAGGGTCAGAAGCCAAAAGCTTCTGGAAGCAAAAGGAGATTTAAATAAAGCCCGTGATAAACCCCCTAATTGGATCTCTAGAGAAAATTGGAATAAGCTAATTGATATTTGGATCTCCCCAAAATGGAAGAAGAAATCAGAAGCCAACAAAAATAATAGAAACACCATGAAGAATGGTAGCATCTCTAAACACTGTGGAGGATCAATCACATTTGTCAATCATGACGAACGATTGGTACATATCTTTATTCAATTAGATTTCTATAATAATTTTTATATTATTGTTCAATCATCTTAAATTAGCCCATTATATGTTAATGAATTTTTTCTTTTCTCTTTTGTAGAAATTAAAGTTACGTAGGGAGCCAACAATAGTTGAATCTTTTAGTCGGACGCATAAGACAAAGCAAGGCATGGGAGGATATGTAGATAAGAGAAGTGAAGCTGTCATGGTAAGTATAATTTTTTTATGATTCATAAATATTATTGAGCTTGCTCATGTTTATCTCTTGTTTGATCCACCATAATATTTTTCTCTTCTTTTAAATCAACTGGCAGGCAAAGTATTCAGCTGAATACTCCAAAAAATATGGTGATGCCTCCACCTCAGATGCTCCTCCACGTGATTATGACTTGTGGTTTGAGGCAACTGGTGTCCCAACTGATGGCCATGTCTATGGCTTTAGTCCCCTAGAGGATCTCACTGGAATTATTGGGCAATCATCATCTGCTTCCACCTCTACAGGTCAAGCTCCAGAGCTGTACACTCATGAAGACCTTCTACGTATTCTTGAGCAGGAAAAGAAAAAATGGCAAGAGGAGGTTCTTCAAAAGATGAGAGAAGAGATTGGCTTTGGACCAAGGCATGCAGATCGGGGGAGTAATGGTGATTCTGGTTCTGCTGATCATGCTTCATTATAATTGTTTTTGCCTTAGATGATAGGTCTTTGCATTCTTAGGAGGAATGAAATCTCTGTTGATCTTTATGACATATTTTTAGACTTTGATTTTGATGGATTCAGGACATGTTGATGCCAATTTTGAATGACATTTAAAATGACTTTTGCGTAATGTTGAATGCCTTTGCTATTAATGATATTACTATTATTATTATTATGAGCCAATCAATGTACCAAATGTACCAGGTTATTAGATTGTGATCGGTGACCAAATTTTGGTTACTAAATTGTTTACCAAGTATTGTGACGAGCAGTCATAAACTTAGTGACAGGATTTTGGTCAATAAAAATTAATTTTGCTCAGCGCGTTTGTAACCAATTAGTGACCGTAAACTTATCACTAGGTCAGTGACGGGATTAATGACAAATGTAGTGACAAAATGTGTGACCATGTCTGTGACGACTAAATCTGTCACTAAAGGTTGTGACAGATTAGTGACCAAACTTGTGACCGCATTCTGTGACAAAATCAGTGACCAAGTTACCTTCGTCACTAACTCCGCAACTGGATAGTGACGGAAAATACATAATTTCTTAAATATTTAATTCTTGAATTTGTAACGGCTTAGTGACGGCGGTTCTGTCACGGAGGTTAGTGACGGGAATCGCCGCCATCACTGAGAATTTAGTGACGCGTGTTTTTGTAACCAAGTCAGTGACGGGAGCTCCGGTCACAAATTCCATATTAGTAACCGGAAACACGGTATAGTGACGGGAATCTCCGTCACTATACGCGTGTTTTCTGGTAGTGAACATACCAAAACTATATTGCATATTGATTATCATCATGGTTTATAATAGCAAACAAAGTCCTCTAATCGAAGATTTTAATCCAATAACGGTAACATCCCTTTTATTTCCTCTAATCATGGGTTTATTGTTCTTAAACAATGTTGTTTCTCTATGAGAAATGGTACCAACTCTTTAAAACAAGATAAATGACAAACTGGCCTTGATCCAATAATTTAACCTTTTAATGAAATATTAATCGGAGAGGAGAAATGAGAGATGAAGTGCTTTCTCTCCATCTCATTCCCAACACAACTATTTTATCTTAATTAGGAGATATTAAGTAGGTTTTGATACCTAATAATAGCATAGTTATCTTCATAAAATGCATGCTAATTTTATTTAAGATGCAATTTAGGAGATTTCCATTAACATGCAAATGGTATAGAGTATACAATGTTGGAAGTCCATCGCTTGTCCTTTCGTACAAAGATTCTATTCCTAGTTTATTTTTATTTCTTATTCCAATGCTAGTTGGAATAGTTTGTCTTTTAGTACTGGTCTATTTTAGTTATGTTGAGCCTTAGATTTAATATATTTGGGTTAAGTTTTTAGTTAGAGTGAGATATTGACATCTTTATCAGTAGGAGATGCTGATGTTTTTTTTATAGTTGGAGGGAGAGTGTGGCTTTATAAACAGAGAGAATGAGAAACTTACGTAAAGAAATGGAAAGAATTTTTTTTGGTGAGGAAAAGTATTTTGGAGATGCTTAATGCTTCTTTATTGAGAGGAGCCAAACTTATTGTTTTGGCTTTTATTTTTTATTTTTATTTTTTCCTATTATCTTTTTTGCTTGATTTAATTTGTGTTTGCTCTGGATCTTGGACCAACGTGTTTGATCTATTCTAGCTAGTATGCTGTTCTACACACATTGCAGCCATGGATCAAAGCTAGCAACCTTTCATGAATGCATTAGTGCCCCTTGATTTGCGTCCACTTGAAAGTTTATGAAATATTTTAGTATATTTTCCTTTTTTAATTGTTAACAATAATTTTTATATTGAGCATTGCTATTTTTATTGTTGTTACCATTGTTGTTGCTCCTGTTGTTATTATTGTTATAAGTTTATAACCCTACTAATGTTTTAGTCCTTTCATGATCTTTGTCGCTTATTATTATTTTTATCTGACTTTTGCTTCTTTTATGTAAACACATTGGAGGAATGTGCTGGTATACCAGTTCGAGACAATCTCTAACATTTTTTTTCGTAAAATATACTTGGTTGCCCAAAATACACATTCACATTCTCTCCAAAGGCTTGTAAGAGTATACCTGTACATAAAACCGGTTATCAGAGAGGACACTAAAGAAGAACAGAGATAATGTCATGCCGTGTAAAGCTACCTTCTTTACGTACACAGTAAAATCTAGTATACAGACGCTAAATCATTTCATCCATTCCAATATTGTGCCAGATACGTGGAAAAGTATTGCTCGTCATGACACAGAGAAACTTCTTTGGGTGCAACACAATGGTTGAACATGAGATGATTACATGTGAGGTTTTAAAATCTTTCTTAGATTATAGTTATCATACGAAAAGGAAAAAAAAAATCTACATTTTCCTTGTTCCTATTTCGAGTGAGCACAGAAGGCTGCAGTTTCGCCCAGGTAAATCTAGTCTTGATTGGGCTCCTAGTCCTCTTCTGTCAACCTTTGTTTCCTCAACGCTGACAATGAAGCTAAATGCATGACAAGATGCAAGAAAGAACCTGAGAGGAATTTGTAAGGAAGAAAGCTAAAAAAAAGCTATGATGAACACCTAGTTGTGGGAGATGACATCGAAGGCACGGGGCCCAAGAAATATCTCATAACCAGTCACAATGAGCTCTCCATTCAAAAGTGATCATCTTCACCCTGCACAGGTGTCCGAAGACAAGCAACCGCCCATAAAAGAGGAAGGTACACATGGTTGATGGGTTTGAGCCGCTTAGCACCAGAAGAGAAATCCCGTAGGGAGAAGAACAGTTTCCATCTCCATATATATCAGAAGGTTTAAAGACCAGAAAAAATTTATGACTTGCTTTAACAGTGAAAACTGAAAAGCGAATTGGCTTTCAGGAAGCTTCAACTTATAAATAACTCATAAATGAAGGGAGGGGTGCTCCTTGTCCGCTAAATGATTGATGAACAGATATCTGGCTCATTTTCCCATATCATTAGAATGCAGTCCATTTAGGAGCTCCTCTTTCCATTGAAAAAATACAGGAGGTGCTCGAACAATTGGAGACCTTTTGAGGGAATTAGTTACATGTATAGGGGGCGAGAGAGAGAGAGAGAGAGAGAGAGAGAGGGAGAGAGAGAGAGAGAGAGAGATGGCTAGAAAGTACTGCAGATTGACAAGCCAAAAGTGTAACACAAGAAAGGCAAAGGCAAAGAGGAAGGGAAGGGAAGAAGAAAACCTTAAAATGTAAACCCATAATAAATACCGTACGTGTATTGGTTAGAGGGCTAGAATTTACGCTTTTCATGATAGGAAGTCTAATTTTTTAGAGAAACATGACAGGAAGTCTATTGAAACGACTGGAGATATCGTCATTTCGTGGAGTCCCTTTGGAAAAGGTTATAATCGAAGAATCAACTACAAAGTTTCCTTAACAAAACATGGGTACGTCGGAAAAGAAATCCTATGCCAAGACAACAGCTAGAGAAGCTATTCACTCCAAACACCTTGCAAGGATGCAAGACATAATATTATCCATCTTAATCTTCCGGTGTAAGTCTGAAGCCAAAGTGGCATAGAATAAGAGAGACTATGAGAAAATAACGAGCATATATACTATTAGAAGAAGAACGTGTAAAGACAGATTAATAAGCTTTACTTCATTGTTTCTTTCTTTCCATCCCAAGAAACGGCTTAGAGTAATACATCTATTCTAATACTAGAGTAGAAAGTCGTGTAGAGATAGAATTCATATCACAAGAATGTAAGCAAATCTCAAACCCTTTTTAATTGCCCTTCTCTTCACCAGAAAGGGAGATAACGAGTCAAAAAAAACTCTTCCTCTATCACTCGATCATTCCTTCCTATTAAAAATCTTAACAACAAGCTGATCCCAAAGCAAAATAACAACAACAACAACAATAATAATATTAATAATAAAAGCTGAATTAAATGTGACAATATGAAAGGGGATTTTAAATAATAAAAAATCCATTTGGATCGGGGATGAAAAGGAAGCATATGAAAGAGGAGCAATACTTCAATCACTAACAAGCTAGAACCTTAAAAAGAATTTGGCTTGGCCATAGAACAAATAAAGCCATAAAACTCGATATCAGAAGGGATGAGCAAATTAGGAAGAGAAGACATCATAATAACCTCATACCTGTTATTGGCGTCCTCATAGAGGCGGCCCCGGCTGGAGAAGACGATAAGGGCAACCTCAGCATCACAAAGGACGGACAATTCATAGGCTTTTTTCAGCAGTCCATTTCGGCGCTTGCAGAAAGTGACCTGCCGGCTTGTGGTGTTCTCGATCCTCTTGATCTCAATCTTTCCCCTCCCCATGATCTCTCTTTCTCCTCTATCTGCTGAAGTTGATCTAGATTGCCAAGAACGAAGAAAAAAAAAAGTTTTCTAAAACATAAATGAAATAACGGGACCAACATGACCTAAACCTTCACATATTGACATATTATTTTCCACACATCAAAAGGTATTCAGGAAAAATTAAAAGCAACAAAAAAAATAAAAGATATATAGAAAGAAAGAAAAGATGGGAACTTTAGGTTGAACTAATGCTCCACAAGCTCAATCTTGGTGTTATTTCTAGCAAATAATTATGGTAAACTGATCAGAAACAACTACAGCGGGAGAAGAAAAAAAACCCACAAGTAATAAACATCAGTTTGAAGTAAAAGAATATTTGAATGGTTAGGGTTCGGAAAAGAAAGTGTGTGACAAATAAAACGGTGTAAGAAGGAGATTCACAGCTCAAATCTCGATTCCAGTAACATTTTTGCTTGCAGATCTTTCTTTTAGAGCAAGAGAGGAAACCAACAAACACAAAAAAACAACCGAAAAAAAAAAAGAATTAGGGCAACCAAAATACATGGAGGAAAGAATTTTTCTTAGAGAAAAAAATGAAACCATCAGAAGGAAAGAAAAAAAAAACTATTTCTTTTGACAAAGATATATTCAAGAACATGTGAGAACATAACCCTAGAAACTAGAGTCAAGAACTTGGACACGGAGCAAACGATCCGATCCGACAAAGATACTGTTTTCCTGGAGCAAATCTAGCGAGAAGCGGGAACAAAGTCCCATTTTGTTGCTGATGCAACGATCGTTAAAAAACAGACGAGATCAGCAACAAGATCGCCGGAGATCCAGCAAAAAAAAAAAAAACGAAGAGCGATAAAAATAACTCCTTACGATTTCTAGCAACCCCTAATTCCGGTATTATCATTGAAAAACAAAGAAAGAAGAAAGAAAGAGATTGTTCTTGAAAAAAAGAAAGAAAAACTGGGGAGTTTACCACTCCAGGAACTCAGCTTCCACGCCGGAAGGGAACGGGAAGTCCAACACCGCGAATTCCGAGGGAAAAGAAGGGAGCTCAGCTCTCTCTCTCTCTCTCTCCACTGCATGCAATTGGCATCGGATCTGGTGGCTTTCCTCTTAAAGAGTGGAGGGCGGGGTGGCCGGGTAAGTTGTACCGCCGGATGGAGTCATGTTGCTCCATCTTGGCAATAATAATGTCACGAGTTAGCTTCATCCTTTTGTCGTTATTGGAGCGATTATAGGGAGATTGAGGAGTTGCGGTGGAACAGTTGACCGGGAAGTGGTGGGGGGGGGGGAGGGGGGGGGACCTTCGAGGTCTGAATAGCGCGCGGTAGGGTGAAAACGATCGGTAGCACCTCCTCCGCACGTGACCTCCCCATGCCGTATTCCTTCTCAGATTGTGGTTAGGTGTAGGAATGAAGTGAGAAAGGAAACTTGCTAACTAGACTAAGATTCTTGTATAACTATAGGATGAAGAGAGTTTGGATCTTAAAAGTAACAAAACCTTATTTAAGCTTGGCTTGGCAATTCTTGCCACATGCTTTTCTTGATTCATTATACATGGAACAGGTGACATGGTGCACAAGAAATCATTTCAATGGAAGGTAAAATAAGGATGCATGCCACCTTTTTTTTATTTTTTTCTCTCTTTAAATGTTTTTCTTTCTATTCATTTCTTTCATCCATTAATAGTTTTCTCGCATGTATTTTTAAAATATTAAAACTTCCATATATTTGTTGTTATCACATTATATGCATTCCTGCTTCATTCCATTGGCCAAGAAATCTGGTTCTTGAATGTTCGTGCTTAACATTAAAATAATGCTATGCAATATCTTCTCCTTGTTTGAGCGAGGATATGCGCAGATATGCTCGAGTCAGCACAAGTGCAATTAGACGTAGCTTTTATTACTACATTATCATGTTTGATAATTAACATGATGCCCTATGAGCGCCAAGGGATTTTTGTATGTCAAAAACAATGAAAACACATCCATGTTTGCAGAAAATCAAAACTAAAATATTGCTTAGGTTAATGAAAAAATCATCACTATATCGTCATGTTATTGTAGTGATATCGTCATGTTGGCATACCATCTGCTACCCTCATGTGCTTGTATATTCTTATGGCTAACAAGAACAAATATCTATGGATATTGTATCCATCACAAACTTTCAAGGTTGTATCATGAAGTTTTGTTACTCTTTAACATTGTGCTTCCCTCATTTTCATTTTTATATTTTTTGTTTTCCTAACAGAAAAACACTAAGAAAAGCAACAATGCATAAGAACAATCCATAATTATACTTTTCCTAGTGAGTATAGCAATACAAACTAATTATAACTTGATATAAAAATTTAACTAGGATCATGTATTAAATTTTTTGAAAGTCATGGTTCAGAATACACAAATTCAGCAATGCTGTAAATTATATTGGATTTTCCTTCTTTTTTTTTTTAAGATAAAATGGTAGAAACTCTATATGGATCATATCATTGAGTACCTGGAAATGTAAAACAAACAAATATGGAAAAAAAATACGTATGTTGCCTAAAATTCAAGCCTTTTCTTGAAAATACAATCAAGGGATGAACGAATATGAATGCATAGATTCTCTGGGGAATTTCAATTTCCAATATAAGCCACCTTATGGATAGTTTCTTTGCATGTAATGCATCACATATGGCAAGGTAACTTAATTACTTAAACATTCGGCAAGTTTTCCTTCATTTACCAAGAAATACTAAATTGAAGGTACATCTAATGACATGTTTAGGACCATGCATGTGTCATGGACTGACTTATGTAGCTGAGTAGGAGCCAATTCAGAGCGAGCATAACGTCCAACTTGAAATAACATTGCTAAATACAAGAGATCTTCTTGCTCTATAATTAGGAGAAACATTCTAATCCTTAGCAGAAGCCACTAATTTAGACTGGACTCATAATTCTGTGTAATTTGAGCTACGGCTCTGCGTAACTCAACAATTTCAAGATTGCTGTAGGCTTATATAAGATAGTCATATACTTCTAACATTGCTATGAACATGTTCCATATTAGAAGGGAAGGCTTAGAAAATTCCACAATGGTTTTCTGGAAACAAAAAAAATATGCTGTCTTTTAATTGCATTGTCTATTTGTATCACTATATTTACTTGTTGAAAAAACTTAGCTATGAAACAATCTATTATCTCTCTTGTTTTTGATTTGAATGATTGCATGCTGTCAAGCCTTCCTAGTATTTTAAAGCAAGAACTTAGCATATATAAGTAAGACTTTGATATCACATTACGTATAAATGTAGATCAAAGAGAAGAAAATTTACACGCATTCACCTGAATGGCTTTAATGACATAATTTTGCGTGGTTCTTCCATCTTTTCCATCTTCTTGTGTACTTATCCATGGTGAATACATGATGGAGTAATTGCATGACAAGGTCTCCGAAGTATAGTTGCTATGTCCTTATCAAGTTAGGACCACAGCTCCATTGTCGTGGTTGAGTAGGTCAATTTTTCTTTATTGGACTACCATCAAATCCAAATGTTACAAACTTTGTTAATATGGATATAATTCCTTTCCTGGGTGATGCTCCACATGTAGAAGCTATGCACTAAATCAAGACTCTTCGGGGACCATCGATATAATCTTTCTGGGGCACAAAGCTTTTTCCCTGAGTGCAAGGACACAGGAATTGCACCCCTATGATCTCATTAGGACTGTAGAACAATTGAACTCCAGTTTCACTATATATCACAAAATACACAGGCCATGAGGATTTAAGCCTATTGTCCTTGAGTTTTTTTTGGTAGAGAATATATAGCAAGGGACAAGCATTTTTAACCTTTGATCATGTTCCTGGATTAAAGCAGTGAAGAATATGTACTCATTTGCTTGCCTAATTAAAAACATGTTGTTATTTGTTCCTTTGTGTTATCTAGATTTTTTTGCCTCTAATTTGCAGTATACTTGTAGTATCAAATTAAAAATCAGACTGTTTTTAGATAAGGAACACTGGAAACCTTTAAAGAAAACTCGGGAAAATTTTGAACTCCTAAGGTGCATATAGAGACTCTAAAATTTGAAGTCATTCTACAATTCACATCCTCAATCACTAAACATTATTGTTCATGAACTGAACTAGACCAACATTTGTAAAACATCAAAACTTCTGCAAACTCTAGATGACGTTTCTTTTTCTTGAAAGAGAGAGAAGACAGAGACTCTAAATGACTGACATAGCACTGACTCTCCGCCTTGCAGTGTGGTCCTAAAAAGATGAACTACTCAAACTAGTTCCCCTTATAGTTGCACCATCTTCTTTTCACCATTTACTGTGACTTAACATCCCAACCATGTTCTTTTATTGCATCTGTGGCTATGGACCTTTCTTCAGCTTCATGGCCTCTCTCACATCATATATATTCATGCATGCATGGATCAAGCTTCCCACCTCCGTGTCTTCTATTTCTCGTGCATCACTCTTTGTATAAAAGAGCCAATCACTGGATATTGGACTTGGTTTTGGAGAGGTCATATGTTGTGAGGACTTTCATGCAATCTCTCTCTCTCTCTCTCTCTGTGTGTGTGATACACAGGCACACATACATGGGAATTCTAATTCATCGTCCCTACTTCTTTATTGCACTTGCTGGTATTCAAGTGTCAGAGCGACCCTCTCTTTGTTTGCATTACGGTTTGGGGCATCAGCGGGTCATCCCTCCATGTGAATAGTCTTTCTTGTTAGTGCCGGGTTATCTGACCATACGAAAATGCTGACTATTAAAACTTTTAATGCAAGAGCTTTTTCCAATTCAGTTCAGCAAGAGGCTAGGCTAGTCCTTAACAAGAGGCACTCGATCGCCTCGGTGGCTTCGGATGCATTGCATTTGTTCAATGATTGGTCTACCCTCTGTGACCACAACCTCCTCCTACCTGATTTTAGAAAAATTTGGTTAAGAGTTAAGAAGATAACCTCTAGCCTCTCTGCTGCCTGATATCTTGTCAATCTGGTTCCTTGCTTTATACTCTTTCTTCTATGAGTTGTCAACCATTCAGCTTGTAGCTGATTTGTAAGTATTTCCTCTAAACAACCTTTGGGTGGTCTTCTACCTCCCTATTTTCCTCAACAGAAAAAAAAGGGGGTTATCTTGATTCCCTGCCCCCTTCTTCAGTTTCACCTATCTCCTTTCTTACTGCAGCCCTAAACAATTTGGTTTAGATCAAGCAATCTTTATTTCAAGCAATTTGCTGTTCCTATGTGAACTTGTTAGATATGTAAGTGTATGCCAAGCCTCTAGAAGCAGCAAGAAAATATGGAAAACCTCCCGTGAGGATCCATACGAGCATGTGTTTAGTCCCACATCGGTTATTCGCTGGGTAGATCTTGGGTACTTATACAGGATCAAGAAACCCAAACAATACCTTTCGGCTAGCCATTTTGGGTGAAGTCTCGAGTTGTTACACCTCTCTCGCCCATGGTGGGTCATATAAGTTTATAATCTAAAATGTTTGTTGGAATTCAAGGTCACATTACCTTGTGTGTTGCAATTTGCTACAAGGTCCAATGAAGTCTACTAAAGTAGTGCATATTTTGGAAAATACATATTGATCACTTGCATACAGGTAGCCAGATGATGCTACCCCCATCCAGATACTCCCACTGGATGTGTGTTACTTCGATTATTAACACATATTTGTTGAAATTCTAAAATCATTTAACAGTTGTCAGTTTAAAATTTAGGAGACATGTATTGCTCGTCTGAGTCATCTCGAATCGAAATGAGTGCAGTGTCTCGCAGACAGCATGATATGATCATGCTACCTAGGTAGTATCTAAATTCGCTTATCGATAAATCCTGAAAACGTTGAAACATGCATCTATAAACTAAAAATTGAAATCATTATTCGATTCATTTTTCTAGCAAAATGATATCAATGTTCTAGCTAGTTTCAGCTTCTTACTTTGGTAAATATTGAAAAAGTTATGTGTAGTTGCTTTACAACATGTGTGGTATTTATCTCTGGGTAGTCTCATTTCTTTTCTAAGTTTATCCACCAAAAAAATTCAAATTGTTGATAAAATCTCATATTTTTGTGTCTAAATGTGCATAGGACATGCCTTGTGCTTTTCTAGAGAAGATAATAAAGCTAACCAGTTCTCATATTTCTTGGCTATATTTCATGCACTGGTGATCAAGGTTTCTATCAGTTTATTTTGTTAGACCATACTTTTGTTGGGCCTGTAATGGTAAGAGAGTGTTTTCCCATTTAGGACATTTCTGTGATTTTTCTTTATTATTTCCCTCTTCTCTTCCTGTCCAATCCTATTATATGTATGTCTATGTGTACATGTATATGTATATGCCAAGAAAAAACAAAAGATTTATGGCTCGTCTCATGCCGAGCAAAGCTATTCATGGGTAGTCGCCTGCTGGGTTGCGAGAACGTATACTCTCCTATGAAAGATTCCACTAATTATGTAATTATGATGAGCTTTTATTGTGCTTTTGTATGCAATCCAACACTTATGCCTAGAGAGAGCTTTGCTGCCGACAGTGGACTGAGACAGTTTTGATATTCAAAATAGTAAGTCGGCAGGAAGAAAAAAGAAAGAAAGAAAGAGAAAGAGGAAGAAATGAGAGGCAGGGAGGGCTGCCGGAAGCCTCTATAGGGCGTTGGAGTAGCCAGAAGGGGCGGAGCCTCTAGAGAAAGGGAGAGAGAGGGAGGGTCGCCGTAAGCCTCCATAGGGCATTAGAGTGGCCTGAAGGGTCGGAGCAGAGGCTCTGTCCTCCAAATCCCTATTTTATTTGAAGCAAAGGTCCGTGAGGGTCCTTTTTTTTATTTAAAAATTTTAAGTGAAATCGGCAAGGGGTTTGCCGACTTCACTTAAAATTTAGGTCGCTTGCTGACTTAACTTAAAATTTTCAAAATAAAAAAAGAAGCCCAAATGAAATAGAGGTCCTAAGAGCAGAGCTCCTGCTCCGGCCCTTCCAGGCCCCTCCGGCGACCCTCCCTCCATCTCCCTTCCTCCCTCCCTCTCACTCTCTTTTTCTGTCTCCCGTTCTCTCTATCCCACTCTCTCGCCCTCTCTACTGTATCGGTACGGATTCGAATGAAACGACATGGGGGCGTATCAAATTGTGCTGCCAGCCAACTGATACGGACTCTGGTACCAGCATGGTAGATCTTGGATTAAACTATATTAAAAAGGCATGTATGTTAGAGTTTTCTCATTTCTGAAATAACATTTTTTATTTTTTATCTATTAGAAGCTGTTTTATTTTGAATTTTGACTGGTTGTTTTCTTTTAGGAATAAAGTTTATTGGGAGAAAATTTAGAATTTTTACTGGCAGTTTTTTTTTTTTTTTGACAAAGAGTCGCATTTATTTTATTTTATTTTTATTTTTTTTGGCACATAATGATAACTCTCCTCTTCATTCTTACAACTTATCTCTTCATTTTTATAACCGTTCTTTCTCTTACAACTTAGCAAGTATGTGATATTAGTGTGCTATACTTGGGGTGCAGCCTAAAATGTAGGAAGTGTGAGTTTTGTATCTTGAAAACAATATTTTCACAAAGATGAAAAAATTATTGTCCCTAAAAAAATATCTTAAATGGTATGCTTAGCATAAATTAATTTCTAATTTTTCAGGTTTTTTCTTAAGCTTGATACACGAAGTTTGCCGACATGCTAGAAGCAACAAGATGAAAAAATCCCAGGAACATAAATAAATTTTAGAAGCAGTGAAAAGATTTTGGCCCCTCTCTCTCTCTCTCTCTCTCTCTCTCACATTCACAAACTTGAGTAGTTATCATCTCTAAACTACTTGTGTTAAAGGCAACTACTAGGACTAACATACTATTTATTTAAAGTTTAAAAATCATATTTTAGGATAAAGTGGGATGTTTTTAGTAAAGTTATTGGTGTCCACTTTTAACATTAACAAAAGCAAATCAATTTCCATAAAACATTTCCCTTCATAGAGAGTTCATGATGAGGATCGCCATACTTTCACTGGTTGTTGATGATCAATGACATCTGTTGTCTGTAGGCAAATTCAAGCAGCCCCACACACATCCAAAACCTACCAAGATGATAGCTATCCGGGTGTGAGAGAGAAAGAGAGGGTCCTTTTCATTGCCAGGTTAAGGTAAGCAGCATCTCCATCACTCAGAGGACCAAGGAAACTAAACATAAACGAATAGACAAAGGATGTGGCCCCAGAAATGAGCATAATTTTGAGAGGTGGTGGATGTGGTTTGCATTACTGTGATCCATAAAGTTGGTATAGCACAATGCAGTTAGCAAAATTGGTCTAACAACCTTATTAAATCGCATCATTTTTCTCGAGTACAGGCTTGTCCCAGTAATGACACAATTCTGATTAGCAACTAGAAGTTTTGGGATCACACCATACCTACTTTTAACATATTTAAGAAATAGATATAGCTTCAGTTTTTCATTGAGATTTTGTATAAGACAAGAGAGCTTAGCGGCCAAGTTCCTTTAAAGTAATTATCAATAGCAACCAAAATTTTAAAGGTCATACCTGTGTATGCAGGTGATTGAATGATATAAAGATGAATTGAGATTGTTTTATACCAGCCAAGATGGAAGGTGGAAGAAATCCAAAATATGTTAGATGATTTATAACAAGTGAGACATCAAAAATTCAAGGGATATAGTTTATAAGAGATTAACCATCGGAAGGCAAAGTAAATCCTACAAAAAACCTTTCACTATTAAAAAGTGAACAGTATATTTGATGGTGATCACCAGCTCAAAACTCAAAAGTACCACCCTAGATGCCATTAGATACTCTGACTGAAAGCATGATAAGTGTCGGCAAGTTGAGCACAAACAAAAAGAAAAAGGCAAAGGCATTGAGAGAGAATTAGTTCATGGAACCTGATTACAGCCATACTGAAAATGACACTATTGACCTGGACCATCAGGTCAATTTAAAGTCTTAAGATACCAGAAAGAACTTACAATCTAACATCATTTACTACACAGTAACTTCAGAATGAGGATGAGTACCAAAATTTAGTTCTGCAGAGGGTATGAAGAAGAATAAGAAGAAGAAAGAAGACGACAAAGAGATCAGTACCAAATTTTAGTCCTACCATCAGAGGGTAAAAATTTACTAGAAGAAGGAAGAAGAAATTGATTGATAGAGCAACCATCAGTGACTCAGGCTGACCCCACGAGTAATATTGTAGAAATTAGCATATAATGTTTTTAGTTCCAAACAATCTTCTCCATCCACAAATGAGCAATTATAGAATGGCTAGCGGAGAGGGCGACAATTTCACATAGTGAAAACTGGTAACTATTATAGAATGACGGTCCTTCAGGTATAAGAATGTACATTATTGCATCAAGACCTTGACATTCAGCCTGGTAGCTGAACTGGAATGAACATCTAGCCATCTCATTACCAATAAAAACATGAAAGATACCAATGGGAAGATGTTTGCTTAAAACTAACTTGCATAAGACCTGAAATTTAAAATCCCAGATTCTACAGTCTCCACTGATGACTGAACATGGGAACATCAATCTAGACCATCAACGAAAGACTACACATCTGTAAAACAGGCTACATTTAAAGTGACTCTTCAAAAGTATGGTCTGTATTCATGATATTAAAGCACTAGGTAGGGGCTTGAAGTATGTCTAATAACTAAAAGATTGACATATAAAGGTCAGAATATGAACTAAACTTTTCATGACCGCACGACATACAGGAACCCCAGTGAAAGAGTACCATTTGTATCTTAAATTTTCAAATCTCTAACAGTAATTTGTGGACAGAACCAAAAATAAGCAGATTTCATTGGTGAAACACTGTACAGAAGACACTTTAGAAAGCCAAAGTGTACAAGGCAGGAGTCAATGTAGTGTCTTCTACAGTTCTTTTTGTAAGAATTCGCAGCAAACTTGGGTTGACAATGAACATTATAGCTTAGATATGAAGGTAGTGAACTACATCAAGTTGCAGTTTTCAAATAAGAATCCTAGTAAAGGTAAATCATGTTGTAGGTGCAAGAGAATCACATGGCATTCATATTCTTTGCTTTAGACCTCAGTTCTGTGTGGTTGTGAGAACATTATGATACCTTTTCGCACTGAATCAATACTGTCGACAACTTTACACAAATCAGTGCTGCATGAGTGGTGCATAAGAAGAAGAGTCATGATATAATTCTCAGCATACTGCCCCATAAACCAGATCTCAAACCAAGTGAATCAACATAAAAAATCACACCTCAAACCAAGTGAATCAACCCAAAAAACCACATCTCAAACCAAGTGAATCAACATAAAACATTTGCTTTGTTTTGATCCTAGACAACAAACAAAATGGCTGATATCAACTAAAAACATTGATCCCTATGTAAGGAAATCATAGAAGCAAGCAAAAAGAAAAAAACAGAAGATACTATCCCACGGTATTAAGCCTAACACCAACGAACCAAGCACTCACTTGATCAGATAGCTACTACTTGATCAGAGAACCTATAAAATATTCACCTCCCTGAATGAATGGTGATAGGAAATGCAGCCCATGCGACCAGCTTAACCTGTTTAAGTTGGATGTTTAGGGGAAAAAATCTATTCAAAGGCCAACTTAGGATGAACTTCTGTACCAAGGTTCAAAACTAAATTAGAATAGGACTGACAAATATATCATATGCTGTCACTAATAGTACCTATGCTATTTACTCTGGTCTCTGATAAGACATTTTCATCTCATCATTTTCCATGTGTGCATGACATTGCCGTGTCATGCACTCAATGGTGTTTAAATATATGCCATTGAATTTGGCCCATGTTCTGGACCTATTTTGAACCTGAAAACTGGCCCCATTTACTTAAGATATGCACACATAGATTTGTTCTTTGAACTTAAAACCTACAACTTGTACATCTCTTTAATCCCACTTCCTCTAGCTTCAACAATTATGTCAAACATGTTCAAACCAGAGGTCTGGTCTATCCTCTGATGTTTAATCCCTGAAGCCTTGACATCTCGTCTCCTACTTTTTAAAATGCAGTACAAAACTTCAATAGCAGTGATACGCCAATGTTCTTTCCAGCAAACCTAAATATTCATTTGAAGCTGATGATATATGATAGAAAGTAATAGGAGGCCCAGAAATGTAGTAGAATTATGAGGACATTATTAAGCAGAGCAAATCAAATTTCCTCTTCTGACAACAGCATTTCTCTTCAGAAAACTATTGCACTACCTGACCACAGTAACCCAATGCCGGTTTCTGATTTTCTTTATGTAAAAATTACTTCAGGGCATTGAATATAAGCACTTTCAACAATAAAGCCACTTTCCCTCAAAATTACCTCAGAGTAAATGAATGATGAGGAAATGCACTACCACTCTTTCTGAATAACTCAACTGGCACTCCACAAAAAAATATGCAAGCATTGATCTGAGCAAATTTCTGATAGATTCCAAGGTTACAGTGTCTGCAGTAAGTATAATACTTAAAAAATGAGCTACATGATAATCAAACCATCTACCAGCATCATACTTAGAAAAAAAGGGAATATGAATCCAGTCAGGAGAACAACCTTAAATAAGAATATACTCTATCCCTCTCACCAAATATGATACTATTGAATCCTATGTCTTAGACAATTATAATGGAGGCATGGGAATCAAAAGCATGTCAAACATCATTACCCAACCATCTATCCACCATCAGAAGCATAGATGGCTTATGCCAGAAAAGGCCATATAGAACATGCTCAATTCAGCATCATAGTTTCCTCTTTAGAGAAAAGCAAACTATTCAAATGATCTATGTGTAACGATGGTATCATTAGAGAAAAAGGAAAAACAAAGATATTAGTCGTCGTAACGGAAGCGCCCCAAAAAAAGCCTGCCGATGAAACCTAGAATATAAAACTTTCAGAGATAACAAAAGTTATTAATCATCTTACATTCATTGTGTGGTATTTTTCATTTTAAAATTCATCAGTGCAATATGATAAATAAACTCAGAGAAACACAACTGGCTTAATCATTCAAGCTTGTCCTCACATCATGAATAAATGGAAACAAACTCATCTATACAAAACATGCATATACATCAAAATGTAGTACCTGGACCCTGCAGTGTGAGAATTACTCGTGCATTTGTACAAATTCAGATCAATTTGCAGAATGAAAATAGAATGGGAATCCCCATTTACTGGAAGAATTCCTAATCAATCACATCATTATATTAGATACAGAAAAATGAAATACATCTGATCTCATCTGCAGGTAGCTTAAAACTTTCGGATACAACAAAATTCTAACAATCACTATTCACTAACAATGGAGAACATTTAATGAATGGAGACCGAAACCTGCAAGTAATTTAAACAAAAATTGTATTAGAAATCGCCATGATAGGGTTAAAATAAAGGATAGACACAGAAGTAATTGCAATATGTCCTGTAGAAAGATTACATAAGCAATTTTCTTGAGACGAAAGTTCCCCTCTTCATATTAATCACGGGAAAGAAGAATACTTGATATCTGTTCAATTTCCTAAATAATATACATCTACGGAGCCAAGTGAGGCCAAAAGGATCAATGTGCATGTTATCATGACAATGTCATGCGTATGTACTTCTGCAACAAAGGTGCATGAGTCAGTGTCAGCAAAATAACCGGGTACAGGAAGTAGTGATTGTTTATATTGGAAAAAAGATCAGGAAAAAGTGCAATTAACCTTGTCCACTGTAGGAGAATTTGTCTCTAAAGGAGTCCAGGCTAGTAGAAGGCCAGATATCATCCAAATAAAACTTTGCAAGGAGGATGATTTTGGGTATTGGGAAGCATGAAGGACATGGAATGAACGGATTGGTGAATGAAATGTCCACATAGGTCTTTCTTGAGAAAGAAATGCTCAGATAGGGAGAAATGAATCAGATGCACAAATGACACCTAATGGTTCAGCAATTTGAAGGGATACTACCAAAGGGACTTCTTCAATTTGGAGTTCAAGTTAGAATAGATGACTAATAAAAGTAAAATTATGGAAGAAATTGAAATGTGTTACAGTGAGTTGCTTTAGTTAGAATAGATGATTAATAAAAGTAGAATTCTAGGAGAAATTGAAATGTGTTACAATGAGTTGCTTTCTTATTGCTCCAGCTTGTTTGTCATAACCTCTAACCAAAATTGAGTAAGCAGTTAGCTACATAGCAGGCCCAAATCAATAGTTTAAGATCAATTATGTATTTCATTTAACTGTCAAGTTCACTTCCTTCCACTTCAAACTGAATTGTGTTTAAACTGCTAAAAATGTATCCTGACTTTATAATATCAACATTAAAATAAAATTAAAAAAAACCTGTTCGTGCCTATCACGGAGAAACCATTTTCAAAAGTGAGTATATATCATGGCTGATAATGGGGTTATTTTCCAAAATAACCGCAAGGAAAGATATTTTTTTTGCAATATGCAATGAAACAATTTAACTTGCATTTTCAGGAAGAACAAAAGACCTGCAATTCATAAATTACACTCATGCCCAATTATGATCCTGATGATAACGCTAGTAACTTTACTCACAATTGAATCTAGATTTCAGAGGTACTATCTCACCCATAGCATTACCATCAATTGATGATCAAGTTCTCAATTCTGAAGACCAAGTTCAAGCTCAAGCTCATCATCCTCTTCAAACAGCCTTAAGAGGCGTGCATGTCGCTCCTCCCTCTTCTTTTTCTGCCAATGCTTGAAAAGGAAAATAGACAATATCCCAAAACCGGCAACTCCAAGACATATATATAGTATCTCAAGTCCTGTTGTGCTACTAGAATTAGAATGGGCATCAGCTTTTGTTGCATCCTTGGAAGGTGATGGATCGTCGCCTAGACCTGCAAAGAAATGAAAGCTATCAGATGGCATTGCATAGAATGAATTAAAATTAAGAACAATTTAACAGAGCCAGGAAGATTATAACTATACTAGTTTAATTGACAACAAAACCACCAATCCAAAAGTTTGGATAAATAAAAATTAGATCTGCACCCTAAACTTTGGCTTACAACAGACTCTCTAGTCTCTACTAACTTAATCATGGAGGTTCTACTTGCAGCACATATCCATTTTCAGTACATACATACTAAGATAAATAAACTTAAGCTAAGACAGGTTTTCCAGAAAGAAGCCCAAACGTACCTAAGTCAAAACCAGTCAGTAATGAACACAACCACCAACGCTATTCCAATTCTGGCCAGCTGAACAAAGATGGGAAGCCAGAACAAATTTTGTTTAGACCTTTTCCCTATGTCAGTTGGTAACATTCAATATTGATCTGGTTCTTTGTGGAATACAAGTTGCAGACAGAACTACTAAAATTTCATTTGAGATGTAAAATCTTGATCTATGATCATGGATGGCAAGGGAATGTCTTGACAGATTTCTTAGCAACCTTTACAGATAATAGTTTCATGTAAAACCTCGACAAATTTCTTTTGAAGTCTTGGCCTTTAGGAAAAAGAGGGGCATTCTAGTAATCACCTCATCCCTTGATTAGATTTTATGAAGAAGTTTAGTGAAATTGCAGGTGTTCTATTGCTTTGAGAAAAAAAAAAAAAACCCTCTGTTGGTGTGAAGCCACTGATCAAAACTATGCAACTTGAATGTCCAAGACCAATTTTTAGGTATGGAGTGCGTCCACTATATATTTTATGATTCTTATCTTTCCTTTACCCCCTTTTTCTATTCTCTGAGATGCTCTCATTGTTTCGATCTGAAATCAAGGCCTTTCCCTTTGATCAAACCTAAAACTTTAATTGTTTGCATCTTCCCTGTGATTTACATATTTTACTTGTCACCTGATCAATCTTCATATTTCAAAACAAAATCCCAATTTTCCAGAAATTTGCAGCAAGCACTAGAATTAAGTTATCCTTTCACCTAAACCACTTTAAGGCTAATTTTAACCATACATTCCAAAGCCCTAGTTGAGATTCAGCCAATTACAAGTCATTCTGTAAAAGTTCAACCTAGCTATTAACTTCTAATGAAATCTCAGATATGAACCTAAGTAGGGCCTTAGTTAAGTCTTGTGCATTTTAAATCTCCATCAACTCTATTAGATCCTTTTGACTAAGCTAGCCAATGCATCTTTTATTTATTTATTTATTCGTTTACTTACTTACTTATTCGTTTATTTATTCTGGTAGGAACTATCCTATGACATCACAATAATTGAGTTTAACTCAAAACAAGTCTAAAGGGAATCTAAGTGATTGAGCGGTCACTAAATTTTCAAAGCCATTAATCTATATAACCAAAGAATTAGGAAGGAAATAACATGTAAAAGATCATCTCTTCACATGTACTGATGTGTATACCACTTGGGTTCCTTCTACAAGTAGCAGTTTATCAAACAAAGATAACTCTTCATGATTATAATGATACTTTCAAGCCTCAAAGAACAAAAGTTAAAGCTCATTGTTAACTGGATTCTCCAACTCTTGAGTCTTTAGAAAACTGGAAAAAGCTTTAGTAGCCATGAACAATTCAGTGACCAGCACCTAATTGAGCTTTGTTTACGCATAAGATATAACTGCAAATCTTCGATCAAGAAGAGGAAAGAAAAAGGGAGAAATCTATAGGGATCAAAAACAATGAATCAAGATTTTGTGATGTGCATTTGTGCCTGGTCGCTAAAAATTCTTTCCTATGGTTGTGTACCTGCTTGGTCACCTGCTTCCTAATACTTACACCCATTTTCAAACAACTATCTTTTATTACTGATTTGTCAAGAATAATCATAGTTCATTAAGAAATTTACCACTCAGTGTCCTATCATCCTTGACATCTTATACCAAGTATTTCTATTATATGCGATAGACAAATAGGTAAGCCTTTCCATCTTCAATAGATAATTAGTGGACAACCCTTTGCAAGTGCAGAACAATGTCCCTGCTAAAGTGGAGGAACAGTGAACCTGCTTACTATTTTTTATATGCCTTTTGGGTTGCGACTTCGGAGGTTGCAGAAAATCATGTTTTTTATTTTACTCTCTGTTGGATACCCTTGGTGTGACTTGGACTGACTTGCAATTTTTGTGCTACACTTTTGACTAGGTCTTTGTCCGTTAATTTTACAAATTACAAGACTGGGACTGGGACGCAAGGTCCGCCGTACCGGTACCGGTCGGCGTACCGGTGGCAGCCCAGACCGGTACGTACTAGTCCCATACAGTCCCGTACTGGTCTCGTACCGGTCTTGTACCGGTCCCATACCGGTTCTCCAACGATAAACTACCGGTACCGGATTCCACGCTGATCCAGTACTGGTTCCAGATCGGATCGGTACGGCAGACCATGCTGGGACGTATGTGATGCATGTGACTCACAAAGTTCTCAAACCCCCATAGTGTGTTCTGTTGAAGGAATTAGCATGATAAAGAGCAGAAAATGACACCAAGCAAAGTAACTATGTGAAGGAAAAATATTTTTTCCCGAAAAAAAGAAAGTGGAATTATGTTCGTCCAACCTATATAGTAGGAAGTAGAACGAGACGATCCATTGAGGGGAGAGTGGTGGGAAGGAGGTGCAAAAAGGGAATAGTAGAGATGCTACATTGACAATGTTGTTTTCTTGCAATGTTGCAAAGGCTTTTTTGAGAACCTCCATTCCACTCGCATATCAAATCATCCATAAGATCGAGGTCGAGGAGCGGATTCAACAATTGCAACTTCTAACTTCAAACTCTACTGTGGTGCGCCCTAATAGCTTTTTTCCTTTTTCTTTGTTAACTGAGTTAGCAGAGAAGGGGAAAGCAGGCAGTAGAGGGAACCAAGTAAACCACCCTCTAGCAAAGCATAATTATTTAGGTAGACAAGGAAGATCCGTTGGAACCCAACAGCTAGCAAGATGATAGAAAGAATTCCATGTTCGCATGCTCCCTCACTAGCCTGTCTTTTTTTCCATGCTCTTGGACTCTGTTCACACCGAAGGCACGGCTCTAAACTAATGGGCTAAAAAAGCCAGGCAAGCAATGACTATCGCCACTTATGAACATGGCATCCAATGAGTCAAGGTTCGAGGAAAAGAGCCCTTACATCCTTTGGTTCAATCTATCTTTTGGTAACACTCCCTGGTGGTAAGAGTTGAGCAAAGGTCACCCTCAATCAGTTGCTCAGTTAGCTAGCAAGAGGCCCATCCTCAAGAATTTTCTAACTAAGCTAAACCATTGGAATGCCACTAAGCAAAAAAACCAGAAGGTGGAGTCAAACTCCCAAGTTTCCAATTATGATAGAGTAGGTGAAATGAAACAAAGTGGGAGAATTCACTAAATTTGCTCAAATGTAAAAGAATTTGATTATATAATATTAAAAACTTCCTAGTTATTTAATACCCTAAATTTTTAAAGAGCTAAACTACTACACCCATATACATAAGTCCGTTCTCATGCCTACTCCCAATTTAGTTAAGTAAGATATTGCTTCGTTTCTAGATGTCGACCTCTCTAATGATTAAGCTACCTTTAACAGACTACATCAACATATAATTCCTCTTGTTATCCCTTGTTAAAGGTGACCTCCAAATTATTCTTTCCAGACTGGTGATTTTAGATTAACAGTAAGTATTCTCTTTCATGTAGTAAGGGTTGTAATTATGAAGGATTAACGTCAGATTTTACACCAAGTAGGACAGATAAGGAGCAGATGACAGCTATCACTATAGTTAAAACAATTTCCAACAACCATTGCTTTAGTCCAAAACTGACGAGCATTTTCTGTCTAGCAAAATAGAGAAATACAGTACCGAGTGATGTAGCATAGGGTGCAGCCAGCAAGTACTGTGACCAATTGGCCTATGCCAAGCTTTGCAAGAGCCAATGATTTCTATATTTCTAGTAAAATAATTTTAGCATGTTTTATTATTACTAAGAGCCTGTTTGGATGATTAGGCGGGCAATCCTATACGATTTGGGGATAGGACCTGCACAGCCAATATGATTGTAGGATTACAGGCTAAACTAGGCCTATATTCATAAAACCCTAGAAATTTTCTGGACATTTATGAATATAGGCCTAGCCCAGCCTGTAATCCTATGATCTTGCTGGTTATACTGGATCCTATAGAATTTTCAGCCCAATCATCCGAACAAGCCCTAAGTGATATAGAGAAACTTTTTGACATATTAATAAAATTTCTTTGAGAGAACTTCCTTCACCAAACAAAGGGTTTTTCAATCAAGCTTGCTTCAATTTGTCTGTTGATCTTCAAAATTTAATCCTGATGATCAAATCGGCCTTCACACTTCTTGTTGCATCCTATATCTCTGTTAAACAATTCTTCTCTCATATTGGTGCAGAGTTTTTTTTTTTTTTTTTTTGTTGATAACCATGATTTCACTAGGAAGCAATTTTTCTATGTCGCCCTATTAAGTTTTCTACCCCCAGAGCTCCAGATATGGAGTCCAAGTATGACTGAAAATTACATCCCTAAGTAAGAAGACAGGACCAAACCAGGTCCCAGGTAATCCCAGCTGACTGACGATTTCCACACTGTTCTTTGATTTGACTGATCTTAATACATCCGCTAAAGAAGTCATTATCATTCCATCAGGGAACATACACCACATGCACATGGAATCCAAGAGATTCAAACAAGCTTCACCAAGCCACGAGACGCTGCTTAAACAAATGATTGAACAACAAAACACTCAATTATAACAGAAAAGAGGAAACAACATGCAATATTTCCAGTAACAAACACCTCTACAAACCCCAGAACAAACATCACACACTGGCATTTGGTTCTCAATTATAAATCAAACTGAATTTCGTCCCACAATATGAAAATAAGTGATTCGACTGACGCAATGTCACCAAACTCCGTTAACCCCTAAAACTACATAAAGCAGGGCAGGGCAAATCAGACCGAATTTCGACAATCAAATACATCACATATCCAGAAGATGAGCGAAGAAAATTGAAACAAGTTGTGAACAACAAACCCTAGCAAGGAAATCCACGTATCTTCAATAAATTAATGCAAAAATCGAAGGATTCTGAAAATTTTCACAAGCGTACCAATCCGCAGATCAGGAATTCAGGTAAAACAGGAATATCCGATCCATAAACTGCGAAAAAAATCGGAAAAAAAAAAGCGGACTTTGACGCCAGCAAATGAAGGTGGTGTCTTTGACATTTTAGAACTCTTTTGCGGACTGGTGATTCCGGATCGGATAAGAAACGCAAACCTGAGATGAATTGAAGACATATCGCGGCGAGGAGGACGAACCGTCGGTGGGATTTTCCGTGTCCGTCTCCGCTCATCTCTCTCTTCTTTTGCCTCCTCTCCTCCGTCACGACGTCTTGGTTTTGGTAGAAGAGAAGAAAAGCGAACGGAATTTTTATGCCGAGTTCTTCAGAATATTCTCAGGTTGGCGGCACGTCGATAAAATCGTGGGCAGATGGATCCGGCCGGGGACTCTGGAACTTTAAGATTCGTGTTTGATCCATGACAGTGCAGGAAGATTGTGATCGTGGAATTGTCCGTGAATCTTCAAGCAAACAATATATCGAGTTGTCGAAATTGAAGTTATGCTTCCATCGCACACAGAATCTAAACCATATTTCGTGTAAAAAATACTATCATCAAGAGCATGCGGCGATCCAACATTGAATTGATCAATCCGACCATTGAGCATTTGTCTCGTTGGATCCAAAAAGCCAATAGATTTAGTGGAAAGAACAATATATTATTTTCTAATATGGCTTAAATTATCATTAGTTCAAAGAAGTTTTTAAAATTCTTTTTCGATAAACCTAAAATTTACTTAAAAGAGTTTTCCAAACACAATTTACATATATAAGAATATGAGGTCTTTTAATACTCAGACTATGATGAAAGATCTAGTGATATTCGTAAATACAGGGCTTGTCCCTCTTTCTACTCATAAAAGATAAAAATTAGATATTAGATGTTCAATAATTTTTAGATTTTTTTGCATGATACTCAAAAAAATCTATTTTATTTTTGATAAAAATAAATATGATTTTTTATTATCGGTGTTAGAAGAACCGTTACATTAGGAGTATTTATGGAAAAATAATATTTTACGAGGGTACACAAATAAATATAAATTTTAAGAGAATATTCATGCAAATTTGAATTTTTAAAAGTATATTTATGTAAAAAACCATAACTTTTTTATACAAGTTGGAGAGCAAGAAAAAGAAGACTATTTTGCTGAATGGCCTCTAGATTATGCTTCTACTTCAGCTGCAATAAAGAAGTGCATGCTCAAGAGAAGAAGGAACCAATGCATGGTGCAAGATATGTCCTCTAAGTTATAGCTTGTGACTTTCATTGATTACTATGTTACCAATTGTGTAAATATCAGTTACTATAATGAGTTCTAATATTTTTTTTGTACATAAATATAAGGCAACGAGGAGAATATCTTATCCATGGAGAGGAGAAATTCTTGGGTAGACCTAGTCTACCACGTGTGCTGTAGATTGAACCAATGGGAGGCCACCAACGCATCAACTGATCCACGTAGGCGACGCCCCACTCTTCCTTAACCCTAGTTAGATTTCCACCTGATGAGAGAAATATAATTGAAAAAAAAAAAAAAAAATCCTCCCCCCGACGAGAAAGAGAGAGCCGACTCCGTCCAGCCCTCCGCCCCTCGGTCTCCTCCGTCGCCGCCATCTTCTCGACCCCAACGCCTCTTTCGCCGCTCCGTCCAGCTCCCGCTCACCCTCCTCCTCCCCGGCCTCCTCCGGCGCCGACTCCATTTTTGCCCCTGTCCGAGGAAAAGATCACCGCTGCGTCCCGAGGTCGTCTTCTCCTCTTGATACCTGTAAGGCTTTCTCTTCTTCTCCATTTGATCGTCATTTCTTTTGTATTTTTAATGCTAGATTTTCTTAGATCCGTCTACCCTTTCTTCCTCATTCGATAAGCACATGCCTGATGATGGGTATGTTTATTGGGAGAAGCTTTTACAGTTGGACTCCCAAATAAATTACTTTTTAATTTAGGATCCAAGTATAAAATGTAATATGGGGTTTTTATTTTTTATTTTTTTTGTCTTTTTAAGATTTCGTTAGCTTTCTATAAGCACTCGGTGGATATGCTGCAACACAGAGTACGAACTCCCAAACAACTACGACTATGCCAATAAAATCTCGACATGAGTGGTAGGTGTGATTAATTTTTCAAAAGAGGATATTCAAGGAATGGTCTTGATTGCATCTGCCTTTCTTGCTCTTGAGGTTATGAGGGATTCTGTTCTCTATTCGTTAATCTTTTTAAAAAATAATAAAAAATAAATATTTGTATTTTCAATTCTTGTAGCTTTGATTCATGATGGTCAGAATTTTCTTATTTTTTCTTCTGATTTTCAGATCTTATTTTCAGGTCTGAAAAGTTTTCTAGTTTTTTCTTCTAATTTTTTTTCTAGTGTAACCACGATTAGGCTAAAAAAAATTATGTAAATTTGTAACCACCTTTGAATGTTATAGTAAATTTGTTTTGTATAGGTTAGAACGACATGGAAAGATCACGTTTGGGTGTTGAAGATCATGTTGAAGCAATTGGTCTTGACAGTAATATACAACCTATTTGCCTTGACAGTGATGAAGAAAGGGAAGCCATATGTCAGGTCACAAATGGAAAAAAAGATGGTAGGAATGCGGACTGCTGTAATGTCTTAACTCGTGAGGAGGCAACCAAAAAATTAGTAGGGCACGTTGTGCACAGTGAAAAGGAGGCTTGCCAATTATATTGTGATAATGGACATTGGATGGGTTTCAGTGTTCGAAGAGGAAAGCAGTCTTATTTTCTTAGAACATAAGGCATCCAAGCAAAAGATTATTATTGTTTGAAGGAAGGGTTTAAATTTAATCCTAAAGATTCTGAAAGATTATAAATGGAGGAGGTAAGAGGTTTGGGGCTTAGATCTTGGTACTATTGTTTTGTAACTTCTTGATCCTATTAATTAAATTTAATAATTATATTATTATATTCATATTCAAAGCTAAATGGTTAATGGCCGCACTATACATTTTTTTCTTGAATTCAAAGAGCATTAGTGCATATAAACCAAAGTCCGGAATGTTTTGCATCGATTGTGTCATCTTGAAACTCATAGATACAGAAGTTGTCACTGTCACAGGTTCACTTTCCCTGCATGCATTTATATCCAAAGGATCTTAATCGATTACATCCCCATAAACTCTTTGGTTTCATTTATATAACTTTCTCATGTCCAAGTCAACCAAATTGTTTGTATTGTTTGTTTCTTGTTTTGTTCGGAGTCAATGAACACATAGTTAACAAACCAAGATTTAAAGTCAGGAAAAGTACGTGCATATTGTCTTGTGTCAAAATACATGTCGCTAATTTTGAAATTCTTAGGTAGACTTAGTCTACCATGTGTGCATATCCACCGAGTGCTTATAAAAAGCTATCAAAATTTTAAAAAGAGTGGGGCATCGTCTACCTAGATTAGTTGCCGAGTTGGTGGCCTTCCATTGGCTTAGTCTACAGCACACATGTATAGTGGGGCCATTAACCAATTTGGCTTTGAATATAAATGTAATAATATAATCATTAAATTGAATTAATAGGATCAAAAAGTTACAAAACAATAGCACCAAGATCTGAGCCCAAAACCTCCTTCCTCCTCCATTTATAATTTAAAATATAGGTTTCTGAGGCTTGTCTTTCGATAGGTTCATTGGTCCTCCGCTATGGGTTGCAATCCTTGATTTCTAGGTCAGGACCTTCCTTTTGATGGCTTGGTAGGCCAGCTTTCCTTCTGAGTTGTTGGGCCTTTGGGCCACCTCTTTTGTCTTATCTGTGCCCACAATCCTCCGTCAAAACTCTAGGTTTCCTTGTCCGGCTTCGACTGCAGTTTGGCTTGGGTTGCTGGGCAGCGCGACACAGATCATCAGCATCCCCATTTCGGCCTCCATACAGGCTTGGTGCCCAGAACAACGCCATAATCGTTACCTCTGAAAGCCCTGTATTCTTCTTCAATATTCTCATCTGAATTCAAGTCACGGGTAAGACGATCTGATCTATACCTGGATTTCTATAATATTTGTTCTCTATTTTTATGCTGGCACTTCTTGTTGGCGATGTTACGGTCATTCGTTGTTTTTTTTTTTTTCAAAAAGAAAATCTTCTTCCCCTGTATATGGTTGCAATCGTATTTTGATTTGTTTTCGTAGTCTTTTAGTTCATCTCTGCTTGCTCTTTAGCTTTATAGATTGTCAGATTGGTAGCTGTCATCTGCTGTCGTGATCTGATTCTCCGATTTACAAGGGTATTCCAATTGGCATCTGTATGCTTGAGATGATGATTCATGAGACTTAATGCTGGCCAGCAAAATGTGATTTTTTTAGGGATATATAGGCCTTCAGGTTTACTTTATTCGCTACTGAATAAAAATCTTTGAAGTTTCATGTTGAACTGAATTTAGGTGGTAGAAGTGGAGATGTCTTTTTGAAATGTCATATGGCAGTTGCCTGCTGATCAGGCTAGAAGATAACCGTTGTTTGATTTAATCTGACAAAATATTTTGGATATAGAAGCTTGCATTGAAGAGCTAAATGAGCTAAGATGACTACTTTTAGAAATTAGAATGATGAAGTGAATGAGTGGAAATTTGTGATTAAGAGAGCTTAGGACTAGCGCCATTGAAGTAATGTGGAACCAATTGCGTTGACTTGTCTGTTTGTAGTGAAGACCAGGGAATATACAATGAAGTGGGCATTGAGATTCCATCGAAAGGCTTCAACTCATAAGAGGAGATTAGGGATATTTTGATCAATGTAGGAAGAATGAACAGTGAAGTAGAACCCAATAAATAAAACCAATTTAATATAGTTCTTATCGATATGGTTTTCTGTATGGCAGAATATGCTTGTATAGGCCCACATGGTACCTGGATGTTAACATTGGAAATCATTATGATGTTTTTTTGGTACATTATAATGCACCCTCCTTTTTGAAGTGCAACTCTTGAGAGAGATGTAAAACATACTGAAGTACCAACTGCTTTTGGGTGATTATCAATGTCACAGCACATATAAATAAGCAACCACTATAGTTCTTTATTAAAAAAATTATATATTTTCCTACCTGCCTTTCAGTTGCCTAACCAAGAATTTATGTATATGCCTACATTGGTCGGTTGAAGCATCATATTTCATGAGAAGCTTGGTTTGCTTTTCCTTTTCCTTCTTTTTCTCTTCTTCTGTTCTCTTAGCTTCCTATATGTTGTTCTTCTTTCTCTGCTGGACATTTATATCAATTTTTCTTTGTTCCACCTATGCATAACCCTGGCAAATAAAAGTGATACAATACTTGCGACAAACTCTAGAGGCTCTTTATGCGAAGATTTTAATTTATGCATCATAGTACCTAACTTCCAACTTTGGACCAACATCCAAACATCTCTCTATAACTTAATCTTCCAGGTTTGTCTTCCTTGTATGCATATCTATGAACTATAAGACTAATCCAGAAAACTTCTATATACGCTTAAATGTGCAAAATTCACTCACATCTGTCCTCTCTTTTGATAGTAGATGACAAGTGGTTGTTTTGAATTAATATGTAGGATATTCTAGCACATAAGGTCAATCATCCCATACATGTTGATTGCCTACCGGCCTTGCATCAGGTACAGATGCTATTATGCTCTTTAGGTTATCAATGTAAAGATGAATGTCTTTATACCCATAAATACACATAACTTCATCAAGATCTGATCACTATTAAATTTCTAGACTTGCTTCTTCATATTTAGCCATCCCATTTTGAGCCTAAACCTGTGGACCCTTGTGTCAACAACTTAAGAAGCCAGAGCTCACTAGAAAGGTACACTAGGCACCTCGATAATCTAGGTACTAGACCCTTTGGCAATCCATATATGGTGGCACTGCATTTGGCTGTTGCTCTTATATGCTCTGTCTGTATCTGTTTGCAGTGGACATTGCTATTCCTCATACCAATTCTCGTTCATATCCTTTTTTACTAAATGTGGATAATAATTTCAATATTCTTATTTAGATATTTGTATCATTACCCAATAATAAAATGTAAAAATGAATAACAATGAGCATATCTCAAATTTGCATCCTACTTCTTAAATATTTATTGAAAATGCATCTTTATGTTGACCAGAAAAAAGAGGGGAGTCCGAATGGACCCTTGTATTTCTTTAATAATATAAGTCATGAATTGACATCAAACAGCACTATATTGTATTGAATTTGATAAAATCGAATAGCTAATTTATAAATATCAAACTTAATTAAGATATTTGAATCATGCATAGAGAGAGTCCTGACAAGATACCTCAATCATCAAGGCAGTATTTAAGAAAGTAACTAATTCTAAGTTCTGAAGACTTGCACTCTTTCTCATGATATTTCATATTGACCAATTTTATTAGCGATGAATTTCCTTAACAATCTATTTTTTGTATGTGCTAGCAGTAGTAGATAGTTTATTTTTGCCAAAAGGTTTCATATATTGGTGGATTAAACAAACACCTAATATACTTAGATCAAGAACTAGTCAATAACTTTTCTTTTTAGTGTTTGTTCACAATTGTCTAACTATCTATTAGAAATTTCAAAGCAGAAAATGTAGCATAATGAAGGCCAACCTGTCTTAGTTGAGCTGGGTGGCATCCCTTTCAATCTGGGGGAGGTCTTTGTGTGAACCCTGGTGGTGACATCCCTAACATCTTTGGAAATTATATTTGTAGGATGGAATGGTAGAATGGCTTACATCAATTTATGTAGAGTTGTATTATCCTTCCCTTTTTCATTTTTAAATTAGCGACATTTTTTCTTCCATTTTGATCATTTCATCCCTAATTTAGACCATGAGTCTGCTATTGTATGCCCTCAAGCCGTTGACAGCACCATAGCAACAGGGGAAGAATCCCTGAAACTGTTTATGTTTGTATATATATTGTTATGTTGATATTATCATGACTATCATTTGTCAACTGAAACTACGACTTACATCTGTTGGTGAGCCTGAAAATATTTTTTTTCAATTTATAAGATATGCTTGATGTGGTGCTAGTAAATCATGTCAAATATGGGATCAAATGAATGGTTTTGTCTGGTGAGCATGACTGGATATAGATTATAGATTGGCATGATATGATCCAACTTAATTGAGCAGACTGGATTTTGGGCCGATACCTTGTTTTGTCAGTAAATGGCTCAAATCAGGTAATCTTCATATTTTGGCTGTTTTCCTAGTTGGTTCTGATCAATGGATATAAGGGTTCCTTTTAAAGCAGACTAACAGGATTATATTTTATTCTGGTCTTGCATAACTAGATTGAATTTTGTGCAACACTCAGAAGCTTCTTTGTTTCATAAGCTGGCCAATTGTTTGGACCATGCTTGGCCTAGAGTTTCAAGGTTTAGTAGCGACAATAGTACAAAACCAATCTATGTTGGTCTAGTCCAGGTTTCAGATAAATTTCAGTTAAGGTCTTGCATATTCTGCAGAATAATGACATCAGATGTGAACACATATGTATATTCACATTGACCATTGAAGTGCTTCTCTAATTCCTCTAGGATGGAGTGTAGAGAAACTTCACGTTCATGTGGTCCTTAAGCTTGGAAATTGGTGCAGGAAACTAATGTAGCAATTGCGATAGTAACAAAAGTCTTTCTGTTAGCCTTGTTTGGGAACAATCATTTTTTAGTTTATCCAAAATTAATTTTTTTCAGCCTTAATATAAATGGTTGCATCTAATGTGTTTCTTGTACTTTCAAGGTACTAACCTCGTTTATCTGCAACAGTGCAACTAATTATAGTATGATATGGTTCACTCTTCTATAGTTTTTCCACCTCATTCTTAATTTAGAATATTGGAATTTTGCAGGAAATGCACCCTCCTTTGACTTTGCATAGGCATCCGATGTGTGTAGAGGTAGTTTATCTCCTTATTGGCTTCATATTGTGTTATAGTAGTGCCATCATTTTTCATTTTTTCCCAAGTTCTTTGGGTTCCTGATGCTTGTGCATTTTATGCTTGTCTGGGATCATTAAATGCTTACTATCAGGTTCAATGATGTAAAACAAGTTAATATTAGTGGAAAATAATTATTTGCAAGCCAAGTACTCATAATTTTTAGAGTTACCCCCCATCAATATGAAAAAAAGGGAAGGTAAAGTTTTTGTTTGAAATTGGCAATAATTATCTAATTTTTAGATCCCTGTTTTTAAATTCATGAGCTTATTGTTTTATGCATTTTCTTACCATTTCCTCCATCAGTAATGTGTTCTTGCTATCCCTTCATCTAGAATTTTTTTACTCTAGATTTGCTAATTTGCTTTTTGTTATTTTAGATCATTGAAGAGTTTCAAAAATGCCACACAGACCATCCGATTGCAAAATTCTTTGGGCAATGTACTGAATTGAAGATAAAGCTGGATCGCTGTTTCCGTGAGGAAGTGGGTTCTCTTCCTTTTTCATCTGCTACTGCAGGCATCATCTCAAATTTGTTAAATTTCTTTTTTACTGCATATCTCTTTAGAGGGCAGGCCTTGTTGCAATGATCAAGCTGCTCCATTGTGACTTGGGTCTCATGGATTCGAAACACGGAAGTAGACTCTCCATATATTGGAGTAAGGCTATGGATATTTGACACTTCCTAAACCCTGCAGTGGCAAAAGCCTCGTGCACTGGGCTGTCCTTTTTTTTTTTATCTAACAACGCACCTCTATGTAATGCCTCTTTGGTATCTCTTGATTTGTTTCAGAAAGCTTTGAAACGAAAGGCTAATTTCGAAAGGAGTAAGATATTGAAGGAAAGGATACAGGCCCACAGAAAAGAAATGACGGAGAAAAGCGCAGAATAATATCACAAACTAGCAATATGAGTACAAATACCTTATTCAAAAGAATGTTGTATTTTTATTTTCCCTGTAAAGATGTTTGCTATTTATGCACCACAGCTGCTTATTCATATGAACATGGACATATTCCAGAATGAGAATCACATCAGCATAATTTGGGCCAATAAATTGATTATTTGTCAATATTAGGATTATGACACAACTATTGGGATTTAAATTGCACATTGATTTGATGGTCATTTTTAAGTTATTAATCCAAAGTGATTTTCAGGGTATCCCACATTGTCTGTTGTTGCTATTGAACAATGTTGACGAACCGTGTTGTTATGTAATCTAATAAATTTCCGCTGGTTTTTCCTTGATATATTTACTTTCTTATGAACTCCAATGTGTGGCAAGGTGTTTATTTTAATTCTCAGCCCATTCATTTTGTCTTCTTTATTTCTTACATTTTTGCCGACAATGATTTGAGCCACTGGATCTTATTGAAGATTATCAACTGCCAGTCCCCTGAGTATGTCAATCTTTTCACTGGCTCTTGAGGTGATGGTGGTGGAGGAGGTGTTTATGTGAACTTAAATTATCATGGTGCTTGACATTTAATTTGCTTGATTCTCACCCTGTCATTTATCTTCTTTTTCTTTTATCACTTCCTTCTTACCATCACAGACTTGTGTCAATGGAGCTTCTGAGAACTTTCCATTTCTCTTTTTTCCAATTTCATGAACATGCGGTAGCCTACGGAGGTGCAGATATGGACAAAAATGTGCTTACTGCTCCTCAGTTAAGAAGATGTGAAAGCTTGTTTTTTTCTATAAAAACAGTGCGTGGGAGAGGAGATAATTGGAGTTTTGAATATGAAAGGAATGATCATATACAGATCGAGCAAAATTCAAGTAAAAGCTTCCTCAGGTCCCTGCTCTCTAGTCATAAGTGAAGGAGACAGGAAAAGTTCCTTGGACATAAAACCGATATAAAACTCGGAGAAGCTTGATACGGCGAACACATGGTCATCCTCGTTCAGTTTGCCTTATCTTCTGCTCTCCAGTTGGTAATTTTTTTTTTTCGTACTTCCCTTTTTAACTTAATACAGGAAATGTTGTTTTTGGATGGTGACCATTTTATCTAAATGTTGGCTCTTTTTTCTTTTTTTTTTTTTTGCTAAAAAAAAGAGGAAAGGGGGAGGAAGGGACAAGCCCACCTCCACGTAGCAGCCCCCACTGGGCTTCCACCCCGTTAGGAGAATGTTTGATGCGGGCAGAAATGACCGTGTGTTGGGCACCTCGGTCAGTTTTACTCATACCCTTTCCACTCGTGGGCTTGACTCGGTTACCTCTCTAGGCTCGGGCACAAATACCACATGTGAGTACATCACATCTGACATCATCGAGGCTACCAGCAGAGCGATATGTCCTTTCAGACTTCATATCCGAGTGGGGAGCATTCGGTCTCCATAATTTAATCGACGTTCGTGCGTTTCGAACTCGGAACCACTTAGTTGGAAGTAAGGCCACGCTCCTACTGGGTTATCACCTCAGTGGTAAATGTTGGCTTTCATGGCCAGCTCTGAGAAGGATGCTGCCTTGGTTTGCTTGTGAGATATCATGCAGTAGGCTGTGATTTGGTATAATGGATGTCAATTTGCTATAAAATGAGAAAAGGAAGGCAACTTATGTTTTTACTTGCTATTATAAAAGGTTTTCTTTCTTTATAACCCTTTCAATTAGAGGCATGGCACAGAAGATTGATGAAGACCCTGAAAGTCACAGCTTCATGACTCGTGAATGTGTATTTAAGTCTTAAATTGCAAGTTCTGTTGATGTGCATCAAAGACATCAAAATCATATCCTTGTTCTGGATGACATGGAGAGTGGTGATGGAGTTTCCCTCAGCCGAAAAGATTAACTCAGGCTTCCGATAAGCTAATCGGATGATAATTTGCTGCAGAGTGGAAAAATTACGAATATGTGATTGGGCAATTAACATTCCTGATGAACTTTATACCTTCACCCTTAAGGAGATTATCTGAAATCCCTAGGTTACAAAAAATGAACACTTTAGAAAATTCAATTTTCAATGACTGAAAATAGTAGGTTTGTTAAA
Source organism: Phoenix dactylifera (assembly GCF_009389715.1). Classification (NCBI taxonomy): domain Eukaryota; kingdom Viridiplantae; phylum Streptophyta; class Magnoliopsida; order Arecales; family Arecaceae; genus Phoenix; species Phoenix dactylifera. Next base: position 39,016,527 of record NC_052392.1, on the reverse strand, counting down.
ATTAGGGGATAAACCCCCAGATAATTTCAACTTAATTGAAACGGGCAAGCCCACCCCAGTTCAAACTTAATTGAAAAGAACAAGCCCACCCTAGTTCAACTATTTTCTGAAAATTATTTTCATTAAAAAAACTATTATCAGAAAAATATTTTCTTGAATATTGCTTAAAAACTCGAAGAGTAAGGCCCTATTTGGCAGAGCTATTGACAATAGAGCTTTTGGAAGTAGAGTTTTTTGAAGTAAAATTTTTATAAAAAGCTACTTACTGTTTAGTAACTACATTTCTAAAGTATCGTGAAACTTTACTATGTGTTTGATAAATAAACTGAGAAAGTATTTTTGGTATAACAAAAAAAATATTATATAGTATTATACAATAGAACATAATAAAATATAATATATTTTAATACATATGATATAGTTTAATATTATTGTAATGTAATATGATATTATTATAATATAGTAATATAATATTATATATCATAGCATAATAATATAACATAATTTGATATCATATAATATAACATATAAATGTATTATGATATAATATAATATAATATTTATAGTATAATATAATAATAAAGATATAACATGTTATAATTATTATTATATGAATATTTTATTAATATAATATTTTTAGAAACTAATTTTTGGGTTTTTTTTGTTTACTTTGTTGGGACTCCTGCAGTTGTAATATAAAGGAATATTTTCTATAATTATAATTTTTTATCATGAATATTTGATTCAAAAAAAAAATTATAAATCAAAACGGCTTTTCGATGCATGCTAAAAGTGCTTTTCCAAAGAATCTCTATTTTGAAGCTTCTTCCAATAAGCTATTTTAGCTTTCTTATAAAGCTAAAACAACTTTCCGATTTTTTTACAAACACCTTTATTCCATCCAAAAATATTTTTTTAGGACAGAAAGTATTTTCTGGCTCATCAAAAGATCTGTCAAACGGGGCCTACTCTATTTCTAAACATCTAATACCAAGCTTCAAATAAAATCGGCAAGCTCTGCCAATACATTGTGCCAAGAACACTTATTTGTGCTTAATTAGAGAAATTATTTATATAGCTTGGCGACTTAGTTTGTATAAAATATGATGCTTTATTTCCCAGAAAGCTCCATTGAATTAGTCTGAGGGATCAGTGGTCGATCAAAGGTCCAAAAAAAAACATTGCCCTTGACAATTTGGAGAACATCATGAGTCCAAAAAGGAGGCTTACATGAAACAGGGTATATCTTCTAATAAATATGCTAAATAAATATTTATATGTGATATGAGATTATTTCTAAATCTTTTTATAGTTATGCAGTAGCCACTAAGAACCTTCATGGAGCTGCAGTTATTTATATGACGAAGGTCAAGAAGGTAGAGGCTATCGAAGAGGCCGTCGAGAAAAGTGCCGTGATTTATTTATTTATTTATTTATTCTTTCAAAAGTATCGATATAACAGTTACGCACGTACATGCGCATAAGACTTTTATGCGGACGCGCTGAAGCCGCATAACGAATATACGCGGACCGTTGTAAATAAGAACGTTAAAAAAGATTTTAGGCGGACGAGTGCATATGCGTTCTATGCGGACGAGTCCGCATATAAAATGATATGCGGACATCAGCAGATGGTTCGTGTATGGAGCAGTGTGCCGATGGAGAAGGGAACCAGCATGCGTCTGTACGCATAAAATATCTATGCGGCAGCAAATCCGCATGGAAATCGTACGCGGGCATCCGCATAGAGGACTTTGGGTAGCGGAGGCGCACATGCATCGTGGGAAAGGGATCCTATCCTGGATTTCCTTCCGGCGGGCGCCGGGTCTCCGGCGCGCACCTCCGCCCTCGCCGCCGGCTGGAGAGAGTAAGACGCCGGCGTCATTAATGTAGCGAAGATCTCCCGTCGTCAACCATCCTCATCGACAAGCACCCATGCATGCATCTCATCCACTTGACCAGCCGGCCGGCGACTTGTGAGATCCCACCGGAGGTCGACGTCCGAGGCTTCTGCACCTCCCCTGCAGCTGCGGACCGATGAGGTCCCCCAGATTGCCAATGTTCTTGGAGTTGCATTCATCGAAGCAGGTGTTCAACGTTGAACGACTCTTTTTTTTGGTTATCACACTCTCGATACCAAAGGACGACCTACCCCTTGCACTGGTGTGCTTTTAAGGGTCACCTATGTTCATGCACCGATACCTAGGGGGAAAAAAAAGAAAAAAAAAACATCAACAGAAGTGGGTGATAGAAGGGCTCTTGACCTAGTGTTCGTATGTAGGTTGTTTCTTAACTCAAATAGTTCTGAAATATTTTATCTTTCCATTGTGCATTCTTGAATGCCAAGGAAGAGCTCTAAAGCAACAAAATAAAGCGAAGCTTTCCGAATGGAATGATCGCATGACAATATCAAAATCACAATTAGTAAGCATGAGAATAATCCTTAGTAGGTAAGTTTATGTTGAAAGGAATAGTGGAGAAAAAACTTCTAATACTCATGAAGAAGCCTTGACTAGTTCTCAAGGCCAAGGAGTGTCCAAAAACATTCTCAACAAGACCACAAATCGACTAAAGGAACAGCAATTGGAGGCCATGGAATGGCTGATATATGTGATCATATTAACAGGCTCTCCTTGATAGCGCTAAGATGTCATGCAATCACATTTATCAAATGCCATTACAAAAGAATCGAATTAAAAAAATTATTACTCATATCACAAAAATACCCCAGGAAACCATGTGAATTGGAGCCCAAGTGATCTATATCGCAATTAGCACAGTTTCCTAGGATGCATTATTTGAGTTGGTTTGAGAAGGCTGTTGCACCAAAAGTAAAATATTTGAGGGGCATTGGTCTAATTGGTTAGTAAAAGCTAAGTGACCAAGGAAAATATGTATAAAAAACATAGTTCAATTAATTTATCAAAAGGCCAAGGTATAAAAATGGTAACAACCTGAAATAATTAGTTGATCCAATAAAGTTTGGATTTAAATTTATTTTTACTAATAATAATTGTTATAATCGATCACTTGCATCAAATCATGTTTCTACCAAATTCTGTTTGGATTTGTTATTAGAGACACATGCACTAAAAACAATGAGTAGGTGGTTAATAATAGCTGAACTTTATACACGTTTTACCATTAAATTTATAAAGCTTTAAATTCACCAATACCATGGTCAACAAACATGGTAGATATATAAATATTGATCTATCACTATACTCGACAACAATAATATGGGGACTATGAGTAGAGACTCATCATGGTTGGTACGTATGATCGATCAACATAAATTGATGCCTATTGTCATGCATGATCATTAACCATTGCCACCTACTTAAATTGTTGAGAAATAATTGTCCCACATATCACTTGTGAAAATGTTATGTTTTTTGGGATCAGCATATGTGTTATGAAAATCATGCTTTATTAAATGTAGTTCCCTGAATATTTTAATGTAATAGTTTTATTATGAAATATGAATCTGATTATACCATTAGTGTTTTTCATCTATTCGTGTGTATATTTTAAGAAAAAGTTATAAGTACTTGAAAGATTCTCAAATAACTATATACGGCCCTCGCCAGCGGGTATAATAGTTAGCATACGACCCCACTAGCGAGTGTAATAGTTGACATACGAGCCCTCCAGCAGATATAATAGTCAACATACGGCTCTCCCCAGCAAGTATAATAGTTGGCAGACTAAGACATGCAGTCGATTACGGCCCTGTCACGGGTATAAAGTGACCATACAATGAATATTTTAATCCATAATAGGATTAAATGACATGAAGAATAATTTATGAATTTATTTGCAATATAAACTTAGAACTATGTTTATGAAATATGGATGATTTGTTTATACATGATTTGCTTTATGACTTGTTTTGATATATTGTATTATGAAATATTTTATTTTTGCAATAACTGTTATTTTTCTTATTTAATGTATAGATATGAAAAAATTTATGCTTGATCCGGTAAGACAGTGTAAGCTTTACTTACTGAGCTGTGTCTCTCATATATCTCTATTTTTATTTTTCTCTCTCTGGACGAATAGGGTTAGTAGGGACGAAGAATGATTCAGACTTGAAGTTCATGCTAGCAAGTTTGGCGATCTATATAGCAAAACTTTAGTTCTTCAGTTGGTTATGAATTTGGAAGTTAAACGATGAAATGTTTGGCTTCGTGTTATCGTAGGTTGTACCCTTCGGCATCACGGACATGTCATACTTCGGATAAGGGGCGTGACAATCCTAATGACCAAGTGAAAAGGGATACTTGCTAGCTAAGGGAACTCGGGTCCAGCAGTGGCACCTCTTCTTTAACCTTTGCATTCAGTCCTTGTGCCGGAGAGAGCTTCCAAGTTCGAACCCAGATGGTAGCACTCCCATCATTAGTAAAGTATAATTACTTTAGGTGGGTGCATGAAGCATTTGAAAGCAGGTCATCCAAGAATCATTGTAGTGGAGTTCATGTCCTATCGCATCCATAACTTTCCATACACTTCCAGCTTTCCGACCATGTGGTCACAACTGTTCTAGCAGTACCATGAAGCCTTAAGAAATCCCCTTGCAGGTTGGAAGGGTTGTGGAGCTCCCAATGGATACTGAGAACTTTGGCATCCCCATGAACACATGCCAACCAAAGGAGATGGCGACCCTTTTTAAGCGTGCCCGCCCATAGAATCTCTTGCACCGCTTGGGTACTTGGTTGTGTTTCCAGGGAACGATCCCCATGTCTTCTTCCCTACCTCACAACACTTGTATCTTCTTATAAGGTAGATCTCCTCTCAACCCGACACCTGAAGGTGAACAGGCTCTTGGCTCACAATGACGCATTCCTTCAAACAAGGAACAACTCGGTTGGGGGAGCAAAAAAATATTCCAAGTCGTCAGCCTCTGGAAATGGACATTGTTTAGACCAATCAGAGCTCGTTTTTTGTAGGAGCTTTTTTAACTTTCCCACATGCTCAAGAATTACATAATGATGCTTTTTGCTTGTGGGCTCGATCGATCTAGTTTGGCGCGAAGTTTCTGAACATATATCTGAATAGGAAGAGGGAGCTCGTATTTAGTGTCCCAAGTTTGCTTCCTTGTAAATATTTCTATCTAAATGTAGTTGCCCGTAGGGCACCTAAAAGAAATTAAACTCTTGTAGGGTACAATGAACAAGATAAGCTTGAATCTATTATTCTGCCGAATTGGGCTGTACCAGTGTACTGTGTGCTGCGTGAACTGTCGGTCTTTTGCTTCCTCTTTCCTTCAAGAAGAAGGCAAGATCTATTCTTCAAGATTTGAGAAATAAAGGCAAAATCCTATGATTCATACACTTTCTTAGATAGGATGATTAGGTTTAGTAGCAAATGTCCTACAGGATCACCAGTAGTGCGTAGTCCAATGGCCAGCGAAGATTAGAAATTAATATGTAATCCTAGAAGCTTAAAATTAATATGAGCAAGTTTAAGAGTCGTGTAATTCTAGTATTTTAATACTTTGGAGAGAAGAAGAGACAGCTTAAACAAACTAAGAGTCATGTATAGATCAATAATTTACTTTTGTATTCATAAGCGGTAGCTTCAGAGTCATCTTTGTATAGGTGGACTAGAGTCTTGTCATGGATAAGCCATTGAGAGCCTCTTGTACTGCACTCTACTATGCATGAATGAAAATCCCCATGCTTCCCAATAAAAAACTCTCTTCCTTGCATCTTGTTTCCTATATTTCCTCTTGTGGCCAACAAGTTATTAGTTGAATGCATCTACTCCTATAAATAGAAAGTTTAGCAAATTGAATCAAGGGGTCAACTTCAGTTTAACTTCAAGCCAAATACTCCTTCTATCTCCTTTTTTTTGTTGAGAAATACAGTATGAATGCAGCTGCTTCTTGTGTTCCTCTCCTCAGGAGATCATCCAGAAGAGATCTGCAAATTAGCAGACCCAAGTCTCGCTGGCTTAAATGATAATTTCTTTCAAATGGATTGATCAAGTTAATTTATGATTACTCGGTAGAAGTTTTGTGGTGAATATGTAAGTTTAATACATAGCAGGAGATGCATCAAGGAGAGTTGCAAAGTAGCACACCCAAGTTTCATTGGCTCAAATGAGCATTCCTTTAACTGGGTTCATGAATTCAACTCTAGTTACTCATTGTATATATGTATGTAATATTTCTATAAAGGGCACAGAAGAGCCCATGCAAAATGATTATGTGCATATATGGCTCAAAACGAATCCTTATCTGCGGTCCAAAGAATGTTTATTGCTGACCTAATTTCTTGGGAAATTGGAGAAAGAAATTACTTGATCATTTCAGAAGGAACTGCATTGCTCCATGTTCATGTAACTATCTATATA